>NW_027618342.1:0-76396 GCF_964187855.1 Myxine glutinosa
ATATATATATATATATATATATATATATATATATATATATATATATATATATATATGTATATATATATATATATATATATATATATACGCATGTATATAATCGGGAGATTGAATATGACGCGGACGTAGCTTCAGGACGGTCGATCTTTAATTCTCAACAAGCTTTCGACCAACAAAGGTCTTCTTCTTAGTCGTCCCCAAGTTCAGCGGAAGTCTAAGAAGTTGGGGACGACTCAGAAGAAGACCTTTGTTTGTCGAAAGCTTGTCGAGAATTAAAGATCGACCGTCCTGAAGCTACATCTGCGTCTTATTCAATCTCCCGATTATTTATTTAATACAATTGAGACGCCCTGCTCATACTGTGGAGTTTCTACTATTTCTCACAGTTGTGTATATGTATATATATATATGTATATATATATATATATATATATGTATATATATGTATATGTATATATATATATGTATATATATATATATATATATATGTATATATATATATATATATATATATATATATGTATATATATATATATATATATATATATATATATATATATATATATATATATATATATATATCTATATATATCTATCGATCTATCTATCTATCTATATATATATATAATTGCATTGTGTGCTCTATCCTGCAGAGCCAGCTGAAGGTGGGATTGTGGCGCTGGCTTGGGGCCATCTTACCTGCTAGTGGAACGGCGACTCATGTGAGTGCTCCACGCCATTTTGACTTCCCATGAGGTTGATTGTGCTTTGTGATCCCGTGAGGTTGATTAATAACACCGATGCATAAAAGGCAGGTAACGTGTTCCTGTGTACTTGCTTCCATTGCAATTATCCCGTGCTCAAATATTTTCAGTACAGTATTATGTTGATTTCCTTGAGCTTGTAAAAAGAATTTTTAATTTCCTGTTATATTGTCCTATCCTATTCTTTTCCTCATTCTCTTTCGCTTTTACTTTTCATAAAGTATATGATATATGTACATAAGTAAGTTATGTGTTTAAAGCTTTTTCTTTGATTTTTTTTTTTAATACAATTCCATGCCTCTGGGCCAATTGCCCCAAAATTTGCTGTACCACATTATTGTAAGATGCCTTCAGGATGGCGTCAGGAAGGGCATCCAGCCATAAAAACATTGCCTCAAACAAGGAACCATGATTGTCATGGGGCCCACAAGGCTAACCCCCACTTCAGCGGGGGAAATGGCCTTAAAACGATCATTCTGAAGGAGCTGCGCTCCAACGCGAGTCGAAAGAATTGACGCGACCAAAGACGGAATTCGTCCGAGTTGCTTTATTGAAACAAAACAGCTCAGGTATTCTGACCCAAGCCCGTTTATCGGGCAGCAATATATATACACATTTATGTTGGGAAGTTTGCCCGGCAAAAGCTATACCGGGCATGCCCGGGTGTCAAGGGCGAGCCTTGGAAAGGCGAGTCTGGACCTGCCCGGGCGTGTTTGGCTGCGGCCTGGCAAGTCGAGGCTGGGCGTGCCCGGGCGCTCTGGACGAGCACTGGAAAGGCGAGAGCGGGCATGCCCGGACGCTCTGGGCGAGCCCTGGAAAGGCGATAGCGGGCATGCCCGGATGCTCTGGGCGAGCCCTGGAAAGGCGAGAGCGGGCATGCCCGGGAAAGACGAGACCGGGCGTGACCGGGAGGTTCGGGCGTGCCCGGGAACAGTGAGTCCGGGCATGCCCGGGAGAGGCGCGTCTGGCCGTGTTCTGGCCGGAGCAAGGCGATTGTGTGCATCCAGCGGTAACCGCTACAATTCATTCATTCCTTCAGTCAAAGTTACATAAAAAATTATGTCGCAAATCAAACCAATTGCATTTCAGTATTTATATTCCATATGCAGAAGGGAATGTAATGTACAAAGGGTCAACAGTCACCACTCAACTACACCAAGTGTAAGTCGTCGTCGCACAATCCCATATGATTTCAAAAAAAGGAAATGAGGCCATTTGGCCTTTCATTGCTGCGGTGCACATCTTGGTTATTTTTGCCCCACACACACAAAGTGAAAAGTGGGGTTAAGCAATTGGGTCCTATCCGTCTGTGCGTCTGATCAGATTATGATCATCAGTTGATGATCGAGGAACAACTTATTTAAATGGAATGTTATATTTTGAGCACGAATCGGAACATTTGGAAACACGTAATCAGAGCACGAAGCCAAGTTTGCCATTTTACCTTACTTTGGCTCTGAATTTGTGCCGGACTGTGCATGCTCATAGAGGAGTGAGATAAGATTTTTACTCTGTCTGCCTGCCTTGCAGTCAAAAAAATTTGAAAATCATTCCCAACAGGACACTTTGTTTTTAAGGATGTTATAAAGGACACAGCCAACAGGCATGAATAATAATGTAATGTGTTAGATAGGGTGTTGTAATAGAAACTGGGTAAAACGGCGGTAGAACCTGGAATTAATATATTTATACGCCATTAAACTCTTTAAACCTTTATTTAAATTTAATCATATACTTGAACACTGTAGAACACATCGCCTTCATAATACTTCCAAGAACCATGATTATATATAAACTGGTATAAAGCCCATCAAAAATGACGGGTTGGAACAGTTTTTGACAGTACAGCTGCGTGCGTGTGCCAAATAATGAAGTCTGGGCCTAGTGTCAGCGGTGCTAACATTATCTTTATTTATTAGACATCCTACAGATGTAAATGAACACTCGTTTTTACTCTGTGCGCATTGCACATCATGTGCAGCAAATTTCACCTCCCTGTGCCTTGTATTTATTGTGATTAAAAAATGCTGCTTCTGTACACTGACCTTGAGGCTCAGTTTGCAAGCCACCGTCTACAATTCCAATGTAAGAGGCATAATTACTCTTCTTTTGGGTCTTTGGATTCCTTGGGCTCTTGGGAGTCCTTGGGCTCTTGGGAGTCCTTGGGCTCTTGTGAGTCCTTGTGGTCTTTTGTGTCCTCTGGGTCTTTTGGGTCCTTAGGGGTATTTGGTGTCCATTGTGTCTTCAGGGTCTTTGGGGTCCATTGGGTCTTCAGGGTTTTTTCATCTCCAAAATTGTGACTCAACATCGTCTTATTACAGTGGTGCATAAGACTGCATCAGTCGTGCTAAATTTCAGGATTTTTGTAAAAATGATCTTTTAAATGATTATTTTATTAAAATTGAAGTATAGTAAGACCTCGACATTCGCAGGAGATACTTTCGGGAAAATTCCACGAATATCAAATCCGCGAATGTACACTGGTGTACATTACAATGTACACGAATTGTACAATTCAATGTACAATGTGTACATTACATTGTGTTGTACATTACAATGTACATTACAATGTGTACATTACATTGTGTGTACATTACAATGTACAATGTACACATTACAATGTACATTACAATGTACACAATGTACACGAATGTACATAAGAGTGGTGCATAAGACTGCATCAGTCGTGCTAAATTTCAGGATTTTTGAAAAATGATCTTTTAAATGATTATTTTATTAAAATTGAAGTATAGTAAGACCTCGACATTCGCAGGAGATACTTTCGGGAAAATTCCACGAATATCAAATCCGCGAATGTCGAGGCTCATTGTTTCAATGAGAAAAAGGTGGATAGGTTCCCAATTGTTTGTGATTCATATGGGAAAATATTATGAATACGAATGCACATGATTACAGTTTCACTAAAAATGCTTACAAATTAAAAAAACAACAACATCAGGTAACAACAACATAAGATCAATCAACAACAACATAAGAGTTGAAAAGCGGGAGGGCCGACGGGAGTTGTGGGAGATATGTTGAAGGCAGCAGGAAGTTAGGGTGTGAAGAGGATGACAGAGATCTGTAATCTGGTGGTGAAAGAAGGCCGCATTCCAGTGGATTGGGAACTGAGTACCCTCGTCCCTCTATACAAGGGGAAAGGTGACCCTCTGGACTGTGGCTCGTATCGAGCGATAAAGTTATTGGTGCATGGAATGAGGGTGATGGAGAGGAGGATAAGGAAGAAAGTGAAGATCGACGAAATGCAGTTTTGATTTATGCCAGGAAGAGGAACGACCGACGTGCTTTACAGTTACTCTTAAAGACGAAGGTGATGGCGCAAGTGGTAAAGCATGTGGTGAGGTGGAAAGAACTGGGAAGTAGCTGTGTGCAGGAAGGGTGTCTGAGTGAACTCCATTCAATGTACAATGGGCGCTGAGTGGGTTCATCAAAAATGTAGTGGTCTGAGAGGGTCATTAACCAGTGTGGCAGCTACATTAAAGTGTAAGGTGTGCACAGAGGGAGCTGCAGATGGAGGAAATGTTGAGTTGGATTTTGGAGACGGCGTGAATCTGGAAGGTGTGAAAACATTTTGCTACCTAGAAGACATGCTGAATGGAGAAGGTGGATCAGACTCGGCAACGGTTGCTGGAGTGATATGTGCATGGAAGAAGTTTCGGGAACTGAGTGGCGTGCTGACGAGGAGGGGAGTGTCGTTGAAGCTGAAGGGAAAGGTGTGTGCTGCATGTGTGAGAAGTGCTATGATTTATGTGAGTGAGACATGGGTAATGAACGTAGAGCAGCAACAAAGGCTGGAAAGGGTGGAAATGCGAATGGTTCGGTGGATGTGTGGAGTATCGTTGAGAGAGAGGAAGACAAATGATGAATTGCAAAAGATGATGGATATAGAGCCTGTGATGGATGCTGTGAAGAGAAACAGGTTGAGATGGTTTGGTCATGTGTTGAGGAAGGATGAAAGTGACTGGTTGACAAGAGTGATGGAAATGAATGTAGAAGGAAGTAGAGGACGGGGAAGACCGAGAAGAACTTGGCTAAAGATGGTGGAAGAAGAAATGCGGGCAAGGGGGTTAACAAGGGGAGATGCAGAAAATATGGCAAAATGGAGAAGATTGTCATGGGGACCGCAAGGCTAACCCCCGCTCTAGCAGGGAAAATGGCCTTCAAATGCCTGTTGTTGTTGTTTGTTGTAACATCAGGTGCTGTTTCCAATTTTTATTTAAGATTTGATACAATGTAACTTTTGTTGATGATGATGATTTTGAATCCAGTGAACTCGGTGAACTCCTCTGAAGAGGATACAGGTGAGGGTGCTGAAGATGTTGAGGTGGAGGGGTCAGGGTGAAAAAAAAAAGGGTGATCGAGAGCTGTTTCACTAAGTACTGCAAGTTTCTGTGCAGCTTTGTACGGCAGAAAAACATCATTGTTAAGTGCTCCTCCCCAAACCCCGGTCATGGTGTACCTCCGAGCCCCGAAAGGAGTCACGGCAGAAAGATGTGGTATTATGTGTGTCAATGACCAATGGTGAAACCACACCAACCAATTTTACCAAAAAACAAGTATTGTATTAATGTCACACAAGAATAACAGCACAAGTACAATATACTTTCAATTGCACAACCAAAATACCATATAATTCCTATGATGGTACCATCAGTTTCTTACTCGATAACTCACTGTGCTCCACGTGAGCGAAAAGTAACATTCCCCAAAGTCTCTGTCCCGGCACCAGGCCAAAGTCGATCCACGCTCCTGTGATCACAAGAAACAGGTCGTATCGAGACCAAAATCCAGGTCGGCTGACAGTCAACGCTGCCGAAGAGCCGCAATTGTGCACCCAAAAGGCGACTGGGAAATCACACCTTCGGGTATGAACGTTGAGCGGCTCCCAAACGGAGAACTGCAAATTCCCAATCGAAATCCACATTATACATGCAAACCAGGCTAACGGCTGGGCGCGGTGAAATGGCTGGAGCGAGGTGAAAAGGCTGGAGCGATGCAAAATGGCTGACGGGCCCGTAATGGAGGCGTACCTGCTCTCCAACAACGATTCTCTTCGGAATCAACCGCAAAACCCGTCACGCAGGTTTATCAGTCACAGCGATCACGACTCTGTCACAGGAATCCCTTTCCTGGGAAAACCAATTTTCGCTCGTGACCCATGTTCGCCAGCGTCTGCTGGAGACCTCACAGCCGATCGGCCGTTCTCCCCCGACCTCACTTGCTCCGCTTTCGCTTCCTCTTCTTCCCTCTTCTGGTTTCTCCCAATCCATTTTCGTTTTTCTTTTAAAACACGAATTCTTCCCTTTTGAAAACAGTTATTTCCATTTCACTCAAACTATACCAAGAATAGTACAAAATGAATGAATGAATGAATGATCGTTTTAAGGCCATTTTCCCTGCTAGAGCGGGGGTTAGCCTTGCGGGCCCCATGACAATCATGGTTCCCTGTTTGAGGCAATGTTTTTATGGCCGGATGCCCTTCCTGACGCCAACCCTTAGTCGCCTCTTCGATGCGCAGGGATACGGTGTACCTATTCTAAATCGGGGTACACACCGGTATCATTCATCCCAGCAAGCTGGTACTCAATTTGCCGACCTCGGAAGGATGACAGGCTGAGTCAACCCCCCTGGTGTTAATTTAGCGATCGACCGGGATTCGAACCCAGGATCCTAGGATCCCAAGCCGGCACCCTAACCGCTAAGCCAACACCAGGCTTAGTACATGGAACTAAAAATGCTTACAGTGGATGAAAACTACAACGACGGAAGTGACGAATCCGTAACAATCATCCATCCCCCTCTTGAACTGGAGGTACTGCTCAATCACTGGGTCGGCATCGTGCAACCTGTCAGTGACCGACCTCATATCCTGCAGCACCTCAGCCAGGAACTTGACGGTCAGGTTGGGCCTTTCCACCTCTTCATCCTCTTCACTTCTATCTCCTCCTCCCCCTTCTCCTTCCCCTTGTCCCCCTCCTCTTCCTCATCCTCCTCAACCTTTATGATAGCCTCCAACTCCTCTTCAGGCAGCTCCCCCCCCCCCCTAGCGAGGCGATGAGCTCCACCAAATCCTCAGGCTCCATATTATCGAAGTCTTCCTCTCCCACCGCCCATACCAACTCAGCAATTTGCCGCCTCTTTTGTGGTGTTGGGAAAGCCACTGACATTGTTGACTGCCTGTGGCCATAGATTTTGTGAGCAAGCGCTGATGGTGGAGGCTTTCACTTAATCCAACGAGTCTTTGGCGCTGATGTAGTGCGCTATGTTGAAGTCCTTCCAACATTTCCCAATGGTGAGGTTTGGGTCGGACTCCATAGACTCAAAGATGCGACGGAAGATGTGGCAGGTGTACTACGTTTTAAAAGTTGAAATTACCCCTTGGTCGAGTGGTTGGATCACAGAAGTAATGTTGGGTGGCAGGAAGATGACCTTGACATTGGGATGGGTCAGCTTTAGCACCTCGGGTGGCCAGGAGCATTGTCCACCAGCAACAGGACCTTGAAGGAGATGTTCTTGTCTCCCAGGTACCTCTCCACTTAAGGGATGAAACAGTTCTGGCACCAATCCATAAATATGGCAGCTGTTACCTCCACCTTTCTGTTGGCCCTCCAAATTACAGGCAGAGTTTGCTTGTTTTTGTCCTTTTTTGTGGGCTTTTTTTTTTTTTTAATACAACATCGAGGTTCATGAAAGAGCTAACATCAATCACAAAAAAGGACAAACGGACACACAAAACATACAATAAAGGGAGCGGGAGACAAGATGGTGAGAGAGAGGGAAGCACACAAGTACAACAGCAGAGAACAGGGACAACAGAAGATCCGTTGAAGGGAGAGGGCTTGGGGGGAGGAGGCGGGGGAGGGGGCGGGGGAGGGGGGTGGGAAAGGTATAAAACACATGGACACTGCTAGAACTTCCAGGAAAGAAATAAGTCAGGATTTCAAAAAGTGGATCTGGGGTGAATTAACGAGGGTAGAAAAGATAAAGGTTTTGGATGGGGGAAGACAAGAGATGGTGGTGAACAGCTGTTTTAAAGACCTGGAGGGAGAAATGGGATTGAAGAGAGTGAGGGAGTTTGTTCCAGAGGTGGGAGTAAAGAGGAATGAAGGCGTGAAGGTGAGCAGAGAGTCTTGATTTTGGCAATTTCACCAGAAGAGTTTCACCAGAAGAATTTCACCAGAATTTCACCTCGGCACACCTGAGCTCCTCACCACATACAAGGCTTTCATCCGCAGCTCAATGGAATACTGTTCTCCCCTATGGGCTGGTGCTCCTGCCTCACACCTGGCTCGGCTTCACGCTGTTGAATCCAAAGCTTTCAAAATCATTGGAATCTCCCGCGATGAAGCTATCTCTGAGGGCCTTTCACTCACTCACCGCAGGCAGGTAGGTGGTCTTTCTGTCTTCTACCGACTCCTCTCCGGCCTTGCTCCCCCAGCTCTCTCTGTGCTCTGTCCCCCAAATATTCCTACAGGTCGCACAAGATCTGCCAGCAACCCTCTGATGGTTAAACTGCCGAAATCTCGGCTCTCTGCTCACCTTCACTCTTTCATTCCTCTTTTCTCCCGCCTGTGGAACAAACTCCCACACTCCCTTCAATCCCTCTCCTCCCTCCAGGTCTTTAAAACAGCTGTTCACCACCATCTCTTATCTTCCCCCATCCATAACCTTGATCTTTTCTACCCCCACTAATTCACCCCAGATCCACCTTGTTTGAAATTCCAACTTATTTCCTGGAATTCCTGGCAGTGTCCATATGTTTATACCTCTCCCACCCCCCCCCCCTTCACATGCCTCCTCCCCTTCACATGCCTCCCCCCCTTCACATGCCTCCCCCCCAAAGCCCTCTCCCTCCCACAGATCTCTCGATGTCTCCATGTCTCTCGGTCCCTGCTCTCAAATGTTGTGTTTGTGTCCTTCCCCCTCTCTCCCCATCTTGTCTACCGCTCCCGATGTTATTTGTTTTATGTGTCTGTTTGTCTTTCTGTGTGATTAATGTTCGCTCTCTCACGAGCCTCGATCTTGTATACAAAACAAAACAACAAAAAAAAAAAAAAAAAAAAAAAAAAAAAATTACCAGAAGAGGTACTGGCAGATCTTGTGTGGCCTGTAGGAATATTTTGGGGACAGAGCACAGATGGAGCTGGGTGAGCTAGGCCAGATAGAAGTCGGTAGAAGACAAAGACCACCTACCTGCCTGCGGTGAATGAGTGACAGGCCCTCGGAGTTAGCTTCATCGTGGGAGATTCCAATGATTCTGAAGATTAGGAGTTTAGGGAACAGTACAATACCATGGATTTGTTTGATCATGCAGCCCCATTTGGCATTGACGCAGAGAAGAGATATCCGGTCCTTGTCATCCTTTAACCCCGATGCTGTCCTCTCTCGCATCTCCTGCACTACTCATATGCTTAGGACCCATGATGAACAACAGGAAATGGTGTGTGTGGGCGGAGGTGGTTTTATGGGTGACTCATGGAAGATGGTTTCAGAGCTCTTATGCACGTTGTCGGTGGGAGATCGTTTATGGGTGGCTGGAGGTGATTTTTTTTTGGCGTGACTCATGAAGATGCTTTCAGAATTATTGTGCGCTTGGCTGGTGGGACGTGTTTTTTTGAGCCTGCAAAAAAACGTGAATACGCGAAGTATAGGGCTGCAAATGTAGAAGCAGGGTACATTTTATGAGCCGCGAATGTCGAATCCACGAATGTCGGGGTTTCACGGCATATACTTGAACATTAATGTGCAGGGTATTGTGTTCTTGTGTTTTCGGTACAGTGGGGGAATGAAATAAATGAGGAAGAATGGCCAGTAGAAGAGCAGAATATGAAAGAACATGAGCCTATGTAGAAGAGAGCATGAATATGTCAGTGAGTGCATTCGTAAGTGATGGGAGGCACATTTGAAGGATTGATGACTTGTGACCTTCTGTCACGCTGGTGATTTCCAGCAGCAAGTTGGAAGTGTTTCCTGCGGTGATGCGTGACATTGAGAATCCAAACTGATAAGCCTTGCATGGTTCCTTAGCATAACTACGTGATGTGGAACATTGTAACGTGTAGTACCTCTGCACTGCTTTGTCTTCTGCTTCATAATTTCCTTTGTTATAAAATTGTTGCAACTGCCTGTACTGCTCACTGCACCGTCATGTCGACCATACGCTGCCTCAAAGTGAGAATGGATACTGCCTGTACTGCTGACTGTACCATCAAGTCGATTATCATGTGATCATCTTTGTGTACTCACATACTGTGACTGCTGTCTGGTTTCAGATTTGGGAGATGTGCTGGTGCATTTTGGTGAAATGTTGTTTACTTGCTTAGTTAACAATATGTTTGATGTACTTTGATTAAAGTGTGTAAATTATTGCAAATAGAGTTTGATTTCCAATTACGACCATTGTGGCACGAGTTCTGTTTCTCTAGTATTTGATAAAACTGGGTTGTTTTTTTTTATCCAAAATCTCAGAATATGGCCTGCAACTATCTCTGTGACTTGAGATGTGGTTCCCGTGTTTTGGACCTAGTCATCGGGTCATGATCCCTAATCATGTAACATTGTTGAAATTTGTAGGGAGAGGAGCGTAACCCCACTTATATCTTCTTATTTTTTTGACATACTGCTACGCATCCTCCCCCAGCCCTCGTTCTTACCCCGTCCCTTGTTGTTCTTTTTTTTTTGTTTCTCGGCCCTGATTTTGGCGTTAACCTCTTCTCCTTCTGCTGTTCCTTTTGTTCTGTTGCGTCCTGATCTGTTCAGTGTTCCAGCTCTTCCACGAGCCTTGACTTTATCTATCTATAATGCCAGTAATCTCTGTGTGTCTGTCTGTGTGTTTGTCTGTGACCGCTGTTTCTCGACAACCACGGGTCCGATATACTTGAAACTTGCCAGGTATATTGCTGGGGACCCGAGGATGTGCCTTTTCAAGGTTTGAAATTAATCGGACAAGTACCTACCGAGCTATGTCCAAAAAACGCTTCGACCAATCAGAGAGCAGCGAGCTATCACGTGTGCCGAACCGTTAATGCAATGCAAGCGTTAATGCGTTAATGCAAGGCTTTTCTTTTTTCCCCTCTTCTCTTTCTACTTTTCCTTGCGATTAAATTGCAAACAGCCAAAATACGTTGGCGCTAATTGAATAATTGGCCATTAACACTAAAATAATCGTAACTGCGATATGCCAACTTCCGGACAGTGCAGCCTTCCATGTTGTTGTTGTTTGCAGCAGCTGTTTGCAGCAAGGCAAGGCTTTTCAACTATGTTGCCGTTAAACTATGTTTTAAAACGAATTCAAACTGCGATTAAATTAAAACGATTCATCCTAACTGCGATTTGCGAACTTCCGGACAGTGACGACTTATCTTCCGGCAGCCAATCACAGAACGCTCTGTTGCGTAGGCGTGGCCGATGTGAGACGAGCGGAGCTGAGCGCGTTACGAGCTGACCGCCATTACGGTACGTAATTCGATTTCTTATGCGCATTATTTCTCCCAATTCAGTCAGAGCGAAGGGCGGAAGCGAAGAGCGTTGCTTTTTTTGTTTACGGGCGTACGGGCGGGGTAGAGCGTACGGGTAGCGTTTTTTTTTTTTTTTTTGGCCACGGAACGGGCACCCACGTACGGGCAATGCCCTAGTCTATCTATAATTCCAGTAATCTCTGTGTGTGTGTGTGTCTGTGTGTCTGTGTGTTTGTCTGTGACCGCTGTTTCTCGACAACCACGGGTCCGATATACTTGAAACTTGCCAGGTATATTGCTGGGGACCCGAGGATGTGCCTTTTCAAGGTTTCATATTAATCGGAGAAGTAGTTACCGAGCTATGGCGATTTCTTTACCAAACTCCGCAAGCCGTTCGCTTTGGACCAAACCATTTCATGTAAATAGAGGGGGGGGATTGTCACCGTACTCGCAAGCCGTTCGCTTTGGCTTTGCGAATGGACCAAACCATTTCATGTAAATAGAGGGGGGGGGGGGGATTGTCACCGTACTCGCAAGCCGTTCGCTTTGGCTTGCGAATGGACCAAACCATTTCATGTAAATAGAGGGGGGGGATATAATTTTAGATATATATATAGTACGGGCATGCCCTAGTATATAAAACTAGAACAATGCGATCGTGTCGCCAATGTACCTCCGCATAGTCCCACAATGGGTAGATGTCATCACTCTGCATATGTATGGGTAGTAGTGGATCAGGTTTGTGAAGATTAGTGTTGATTGGATCAGGTTCATTTTTCTATCCAAGATAGCTGCCAAATCACGTGACCAATGACATCATCATTTTCAAACTATATGCATTATGCAACAGTGCTGTTAGATGATATTTGTAAAATTTCACATCGATAGGGTTAGCTGTTTCACAGATATAATTATTTAATATTGTCCTTCCAGCCAAAATGGCTGCCAAACCATGTGACCTATGATGTCATAAATTTAATATTTCAATACAAATGGGTCATAGATCATGTGCATGCAATTTCAGATTTTTAGGATAAGGAATTCGATTAAAACATTTTTGGCTGGTATACCACGTCACCTATGATGTCATCATTATCATGCTTTTGTTCCCCATTGGGAGTACTTGACAATGTACCAAGTTTCAAATTTTTCATTCAGTGGTTTCCGAGAAATAATTTTTTAATTGCTTTTCATCCAAGATGCCTGCCATACCACTTGACCTATGACGTCACAATTATCAAAAAACATTGTGCATGGGTGTCACTCCTACCCTGAAAGTTTCGCCTCAATCGGACATGTGGTTGCTGAGAAAAACGAGGTTTAGCCTGTACGTACGGACGGCCAACCTGAAAACATAATGCCTCTGGCGACTTTGAATGGATGAAACAGTTTTGTTTGGCCAACCTCTGAATCCTTTTCACATGAGATCACTTTAATTGGCCATGAAAATGTTTGAGTGTTAGAATCTTAAATTTGAATAGGTATCTTAAAATAAGAATAAAATCTTATTTGAATAAGTCAAAATTTAACTTATTTGTGAACTAGTCAAACACAAAGTACTTCCTTTTGGTTGGAACGCTTTTCTTGGAAGTGGGGGAGTTTTTAAATGTTGAATATGTTTTGTGTTTGTAGAGAAATTTCACTGTGTAGTAACCATTTGGAATCGGAACTGCATATTGTGCATACTTGGAAATGTTTTCTGTGTACTCTATTGTGCATGCTATTGGCAGGACGCAATTTTAAGGCTGTCATTGTCTCCGAGTGGCACATCCCTTGCTGCGCTGCATGAGTCTGGGAAGCTTTCCTTGTGGAATGTGCCCTCCATGACTTTGCGCCACACCTGGCATCAAGAACAACAGGTCTTTATTGCACATCACCCTGCGGATTGTTATACAGTGGAGTCCCGTAAAGATGAGCAATAAAGCCGAACAGTACATTCACCGATGACGAAACAAAATTTGTGGGACAAATAGCTTTTGCTTGAATAGCAGGAGGTAAATAAATAATTTGATGATTTTCAAATTTTAATAGAAAGTTGTGAAGTAGATGAGGGAAGACTAGATCCACAGCAGAGATGTAATGGAATGAGGGAGGGGGGGGGGGGGGGGAGGGTAAATGAGAAGGATGGGGAGAAGAACATATGGAGGTGGAGAAGAACATATTAATAGGCTATGGAGGTGGCTGGGGTTGGGGGGCGAGGGGAGGGTGACGAGAGTGTGTTTTAATAATTTAATTGAAAAATTTGTGGTAAGTGAGCAAGAGCAGTTGTAGGTTCAGGGGCATGTGAGGAAGAGTGCAACAAAGTGAGCTCGGTACTCATAAATGTGCATGATGCCCTTTATTGAGGTTTAGACCAACATTAAAAATGAAAGTACTTGAATTAAGACAGAGTGTAGACAAAACTTTAAGAGTGTGGAGTTAGGACATGCTGTAACATCGTATGTGGAATTTTGTTCATATTGTGAGTGGTGAATGTTTGCTCAAATTACTTGCAGCCTGACTTTGATGTGATGAACCCCGTTTGGAGAAACGCGGTCAACAGAAGGACAAAGATTCCTGGTATTACTTTGTTCACACCAGCACTTCTCATGGTTTGGTAGTTTGCATGTACAGATCACAATCGTTTTGGGATTTGTATGTGGCATGTGCTTCTCAACTGCAATAGGCCATGGCACCACAACGTTTTACTGTGCAATTTACTTTTTTGCCATAGCCTATGTCCCCAGAAAGTTATATTCAGGCTGTAATCTACTTAATCCCTGTTGAAGTGGGATACAGAACGTAAACTGTTCAGCCTGACAGAGGTATGCGCTCTACCGAGTGCTGTTCTAGTTCTCACTATGTTATTGCATTTTCAACAACCAAAAACTTGTTTTTCCTTCTTTGTTTAACAAGAAGACATCACATTTGCCATCACTCAGGACTTGCCAGCATGCCCTTGTTGTTGGATGTGAAATGGTGGGCAGAAGATGCCCTCATTCTTGTACGCTGCTCTGGTGCTCTCACCATATCCTCATGCGTTGACCTGCAGAACCTCTTGGGGAGATCTTGTGAGTGGTTTGAACCCAGTCCTGCAATCTCGGCAGCCTTTGATGGTGGCTTTCTCACACTTGAGGTATGCCATCAGCTAATACAGATAGTACTATTGGCTAAGAGTAATGTTTCCTTTGTAATGTTTTTTACTTCATGGGTATCATAATGCTTTTTTCCAATATCACAGTGTGAAAGTAAACACAGCTACCTGAAACGTCCCAGATCAGATGAACATAGATTAGAGGGCCAGCAGAAGGATGGTGGTGGTAAGAAAGAGGAGGAGGAGAAGAGTGGTGAAGGAGAAGAAGAGGAGACTTCTGTGATGAGCCGCTGTGGCAGACTTGTGCGTTACAGTTTATACTATGTGACTGAGTCTGAGCGCTTTGCCCCACCACGAAAGCGCCCACGCACTATGGTGCACACATATCGCCTCATAAAACTCAAGTCAACTACACCTCAGGAACTGTACCAGCGCAAGGTACTCTTCTTCAAGTATTCCTAGACCAAGCATGAGATTTATAATATGTCAAATGTTTGGCAACATTATTTTACATTTTCCAAATGGATGCTGTTTTAGCTGACTAATGCAGTCACTTTAGATATGGAACAAGTTTTGGCCTACCGACTTGAGTGAGAATGTTTGTCTCTTGTCCTTATCTATGCTGCTCTTTTACAGATAGACAGTGAAGAATATGGTGAGGCCCTACAACTGGCACAGGTGTATGGGCTTGACACTGATCTTGTCTACCAGCAGCAGTGGCGGAGAAAGCCTGTCAGCATCATATCTATACAGGACTATCTGGTACATTATTTTTTGCCATAGTATTTGGTACAGTTTGGGGCCATTCATTGAGACATAAATATACCACATTCAAATGGTGTCCATGTATGTGCATGTGTATGTGTATATTTATATTGTCGTGTCTACAGCGTCGCTAATGCGGTTGTGCCAAAGCAGTATGCTTTGTGAAGGGCCAAATTAAACGAAATAACGTTCGAGCGTGAAACGTAGCATCCCCAGGTCAGGATACTAAAACGAGTTTGCTTCACCAATTTTTTTTATCTCCAAGGAATTTACAGGTCAATCCAAAATGGTTCACGCACGTGAGAATGCAGGAATCATTTGACTCATCTCCTTAAGAAATAAGTTTATTGAAAGACAGACGCGCTGTTGGTGTGTTCCACTTCCCCGTTTCTTTCTACTGTTCCTTTTGTTCTGTTGCGTCCTGACCCACTCCATGATCGAGCTCCTCTACAATGCTCAATATTGTGTACAAAAAATGTTCAGGACTCAGGTTTTCATTCATATCAGCGGACAATTTCTCACCACTCGTTTTCAGGTAGCAGATGCCATGATTCATCTTCAATTTGTGCAGCTAACTATCCAGTGGAAAATTCACAAGGCTCACAAATTAAGGTCTCCATGAAATGATTGTACCTTTTTCTATGAGGATTGTGCCAAAAGTATGTTCACCCTCACTGCAACGTTGCTTAAACCACTCGTACAGTGTCTTGTTGTCAATGTCGGTCGATCACAACTCCCTTTCAGCAAGCAGAGTATCTTTGTGAGCTTAAAGGAAGTTGAATGTGTGTGATGTTATTTTCCACAGACTAAGATTCGCAAGCCCGAGTGGGTCCTCCATGAGTGTCTAGAGCGAGTACCAGAGAATGTTGATGCTGCCAAGGAGCTGCTGCTTTATGGTCTCAAGGGAACGGGACTTGATGCCCTTCTGACCCTGGCAGACGGAGAGCGACATGACCGGTTGGTACCGTTGTACCCTTGTGTATATGATGTTCTCACACGCATGAAATTGTAGGGTACACAACCCTGCCTTTTCCTTGGTATTGTAAAAATATTTGTGCTAAACATTTAAAGGTCACCCTCTGCAGAGTGATTACCCCTCTGACAAGGTCGCAGACGTGAGGCATTCAAATGAGCTCCATCCATTAAAATGAAGTCCACTTACCTCAAAAGTTATATTTTAAATAAAAGGCTGTATCAAAAGGCTGTACCAAGTAGTCGGTCTGTATCTTTGTTGTCATATTCTGTGATTACTGTCTACGTTTTCATGGGTAGAAGAAGTAATATTTATTCATTGGACTTAACTTTCACCGTAATTACTTGACCATGAAAAGCACAAAAGTTAGATCCACGTGAAAGTTAAGTACTTTACAGTATTTATGATCGTGTAGTTCTCTAATCAGTAAAAAAAACAAGGACATCAAAAAGCTAAGTTATTTGCATTAATAGCAACAAATATTTTAGATGCAACTAAAAATGGACTATTACTTATTTGCAATTTACATTTAATATAATATTGCTACATATATATATATATATATATATATATATGTATATATATATATATGTGTGTATGTATATACAGTGGAACCTCGGCTTACGAGTTTAATCCGTTCCGTGACGGAGCTCGTAAGCCAAATCGCTCGTAAGTCAAAGCAAATTTTCCCATTCAAATGCATTGAAATGCTATTAATCCGTTCCAGCCTCAAAAAAAAAAACACCAATTTTTTTTGTTAGGTGCTTTTAAATAACAAAAATGTACTTTATAAATAACAAATAATGTATAAACAAGCACGACCTCGTATATACTGTACATAATACAAGAGAATGTAAAGAAATAAACTGGTTTTATTAAGCAGAGGAGAAGAGCATGCCAGGTGAGGTGTGCGTGTTGTCGACTTGGCGAGGCAGTACGATCGTACTCCTTCTACGATATGTACGATTTTGAAGCAGAAGGAGTCCATAAAGGCTATAACGCCAGCCAAGGGCGTTACGATTATTTCAAAGCTCCGGACCTCTATCCATGAAGATATGGAGAAGTTGTTGTTTGTGTGGTTGAAGGAGAAGCAGCTCGCAGGAGATACCGTGACCGAGAGCATCATGTGTTTGAAAAGATTGAAACTCGGATATCGAGCACGGACCACGAGGTGTTTTTTCTTTTTTCTTAATCTCGGTTTCAGTGAACTTTTGCTCTGTGCTCACGTGTACTGTACCTGTACCTGTAATGGTACGTCAGAGGATGGCACCTGTTGTCATCATATTAAGTGCAAGATGTTCTGCATCGTAAGTTGGTACACCGTGGTCTTTCGGCGGTGTTTAAGCCGGCCGTCTTGGCTTCTGTCACCATTGGCATTGAGTCTTTCGATGTAGGTAGGTCGTTGTGTGCCGGTGCCTTGGCCGAATTCCTTCATTGCTGCATTGTTAGCTCACCTGGTTTTTTATACCACATCTTTGGTTATCGGACCAGCGAATGACGTCATCTCCTCCAAAGTATGGCTTATTCTCACTTGTCTTGGACGATCTTCTACTTCTAGCCTTCCACCGTGCATTTGGTGTCCACTGTACTTACTGTACAGTGCCTGGTAAAATTGATGTAATGGGTTTTTGACCGTCAACGCCATGAACCGTCATGAACCGTCATGAACCGTCAACCGCCATGAACCGCCATGAACCGTCAACGCCATGAACCGCTAACACTCAAAAGCCCATTTATCGCGCCTTATAAAGCAAAACGCAAACCGAAAGCCATGCCTCTCAAGCGAGGCGTGCTTCCGTGGTCACGTGATCCACAGGTGTAGCTCATTATACCCGCACGCGCGACACGCTTTGGCGGTCACGTGACCAGCCACTCTGGAGGCGGGGATCCCCGCCGATGACGTCACCGGCTGGAGCAAGGAGATTCCTCGCTCATGTATTTCGACGATTGCGTGTTTTATATCCAAGCAGAGATGCTTTCACGGCAAGATAACCGCGTGACCTGAACCGGAAGCCACAACCGGAAAATTCAAAAAAATAAATTTTTTGAGCTCGTACATCGGATCTCGGCTCGTATCCCAAAGCAACAAACCGCCCGAGCGACGGCTCGTATCCCGAAAAACTCGTACGTTGGGGCACTCGTAAGCCGAGGTACCACTGTATATATATATATATACATATATATATATATATATATATATATATATATATATATATATATATATATATATATATATATATATATATATATATATATATATATATGACGAGAATAGAACCATGTTCCACACCTTGAGTTCAAGAGATAACAAGATTTAATGATGAACCAATATCACAGCGCTGTGGAGGGTGTAAGAGTCATACCATTCACAATTGAACAGCATGGCCACATACACTTCTAGAAAATTGGCAACCAAGAGTTTCTTTATATACAAAAAATCTGCGCTGAAAAATGAGCACGGACAAAGGAAAAACTGGCTCGACATCTCCCCCCGAGAACCTATCTTCTTTGGCATGAGCAAAGGGCAAGATGCGGGAGGGAGAAAGAGCACCGTGACATTCTCAAAACTTATCTTCCATGTTGGCTTTTTGGTCAAGGACAGACAGACGCGTTTTCACTAGGGGGTCTAACGGAGCAAGCGGTTTCACTATCTTTCTACATTTTTTGGCACAGTTGGAAAATATAGCATAGTTAAAAAGCAAGAGGGAACATAGTAAGCTTAATCCTTTTCACAAAGCAACCATTATTAAATGCAAACCACAATTACATAAGGCACAATAAAAGGCATGATCTCGACATTCCCCCATTTGGTCTCTACGAGACTACGTATCACAGAGACCAGGCCACATCGGCTTTATTTGCAAAGCAAAAGAGTATAGTGTTATATGTGGCCACATCGGGCTTTATTGAGTGTTGTATGTGTGTCCTCCAAGGGCATGCCACGCACATAAAGTACCCCGCATGCACGCTTGAAAGGTGTGTCATGTTGTGCGTGTTTGGAACATGAAGGCTCAGAACATGAAAGTCCATTAACGTTTCGGATCCACAACGAAGGCGTCTGGTCCAGATGAGGTTCTGCCCCGCCAGGGGGCCTGCCACCTCCCCTGCGGAACTTGCTCCCCCCACCCTTTGCAGATGCGGTCCTTGCAGATCTTCGAAGTTAATCAACGATCATGCCCATGAGATCTCTCACGTGCTGCTGTTCTGGGGAATACATAATGTTGTCAGTATCTTGTGTCTCATGTTCCTGGTCAGGGTACAGAGCGTTAAAATCCGAATCACTTGAAGCAAAGAGATCCGAAACATTTGAAGCAAAGAGAGGGACTTCCTTTATGTCAAAGTCTCCCATGGACGCCTGGTCGGCTTGCGGGTCTAGGATATCCATGTCGGGTCCCTCGACTGCCAGACCCAGCGTCGCAATCAGATCCATAGTTGGGTCGGAAGGGGGTGTACAGCTGTGAGCTTGTAATACATAAGAGGCGTTAGCCAGTACACGCAAGGGGTTTACCACACAAGTATCACAGTCATCACAAACATCAATACAATCTTCTGAAGCGCCGGTCACATCTGCCTTGTTGTAGGACCCATTCAGGTCGACGGCCTCTGTGGTCAAGATCATGGTCTTCCGACGGCGGTTTCTTCATCGTCCATCCTGAAAAATACTTTCTTACACACACCATGATCAAATTCCTAGCCCCCCATCCCACCAATTGGCATTTAGTTACCTTATCTCTCAGATGGTTGGCTTATTTATAGCCGCATTTCCTGTGTCGTGTCTGGAAATTCAAATGCCATATTTACTTTCACCAATTTCCGAAAATATCTTCCTTTTAATCATCTTCCCTACATCTAATAATACATGATTTACCAACCATTTCCCCCCCAACCATAATCGGTCAATGGAAATAATCGGTATTCTCCCCTTCAAAATTTCACTGTTATCCTATCAATACCTGGACATTTTTTCCCTTCTTTCCTAGATACGCGAATTTCACACCAGTATAAACCCACTGGAAAAAATTATCTGAAAAATAACGAAATCGTCTCCAAGTTCTCTAGCTAATCTCCATCCGCAATCACCAACTTTACCCTCCTATGCATTTTGCCTTAGGTTTTAGAACCTAGAGTCTACCAAAACAACAACAACTAGCCTCCCAAAGCCATTTCCCTGCAAGAGCGGGGGTTAGCCTTGCGGTCCCCATGACAATCTTCTTCATTTTGCTCTATCACCTCCCTTTGAGCAATAATTCAATTGATGTGATTCCCACATACCTGGTGGAGTTCTGTTCACCTGGTCTGCAGAGCCGTGATCCAATCTTCACCAGCCCCAATCACCTCCTCGATTGGGGTCATTCTGCATGTAGCAATCTAACACAACGTTTTTAAACTTTACATTCATTGGTCCCCCCAGTGCAAGCCAACCCCTTGTATCACCTTCTTATCACAAAAACAACAGTCCATAACTAACCACTTTCCTTTATTTCCTGTCTTTTCCATTAACATTTTACAACCTTTTCCTCTACTTCCTCAACAATTCCTGCAGTCACCTGTCATTGACAAATAATCCATCTGAGTCGACTTTCCAATCCAATCATCTTTGCACTTTCCACGACCTTCTTCACACTTCCTCCCAAACCTTTCCTTCAGACACAACCCACATGAGTTATGAATACAATTTCCCCTTTCAGGCGCATGTCTAGCCACTCACAAAGTGTCCACAAGACAATGTCACCATATTTCACACCTCGGACCAGCCTGGGGTCCATCGAGAGATGCATCCTCAGGTTAAAATCACCTCAGCTCTTGAGAGCTCAATTTTGTTCCATGGCCTATTCTGACCCATCTTGGCCCACCACGGCCCACCACCACCCCTACCTTCTGCCAAGCAAGAGGCAGGAGCATCATTACTCCTTCTTCCCTCTGCCCACCATAACTGGCAGACAGACAATGGCGAGCCACAAGCCCCAACCCTACAAGGCTCCAGCTCCCATCCAAAGGACACAAACTCCCTCAGACTGGCATAATCTCTTTGCCAGCTTATGTACAAACCAAGATTGCAAACAAATAGTTTTCCAAACAAAACTCAGTTGTCACCCTATTGCACCATATTGGCAGTATTCACTTCAGCTCTCTACCACTCTTGTGTCGAGTGGTGCCCAAAATGACATTGCACGAACCCTTTCAATACCTGTCTAAACCTACTGCCATTTAACGACGCTTCCCAGATGACGGTTCCCCATACACTATTCTGGCACAAAATTGTTGCATCCCACAGATGCCACGATTATTTGAACAAACTCATTTTCCTAATCCACCTTTTCAATTTTCATTTCAATTTAAAGTTAATCCAATGTCCTCTAATACCTCTCTTAGCATCCCATGCACCTGTTGCAGACACCTGTTTTAGCCTCTGGCCCAATAGCTGCCCAATAAACAAATAATAAAAAGAAAATAACCTGATCTATTTATTGAAATAGACCGAATTCTCATGTTGGTCAATTTTTTCACCCACTGTGACTCTCGCGTCAATCCTGCCATTCCCAACCACATTTCCAGCGAGGATGACGTCACTATTTCACACCTTTCCTTCCTTGAACAGCGGGAGTCCTCCATGAGATGCATTCCGATGTAAATCACTTCAAAGTACCCGAATAGCCCTCCCTGGAATCGCACCTTTAACATTACCGGCACCGCCCTTTCTGGGTTCAAATCTTACCTCTGACAGACACAAATCCACTGCTCAACTCTATCCTGACGGACTGCATCACTGAAATAAAATCCTGGCTTCAAATCAACTTCCTCAAACTTAACTATGATAAATCTGAAATAATCGCATCATCTTCCTTCGAACTCAGAGCACACCGACCAGTATACATCAAACATTGGATTCATATTTCCACAGAACTCCACCACTCTGTTAAATCCTAAACATGCCCAATGGGCAATCCCCTCTGCTCAGGGCTGCAAAATGCTGGATTCTAACCTTCCCAAACACAGCTCTTGTCCGCCAGGCTGCAAATTCAAAGCATTTTCAGTCCCCCTTTTTCCCATACACTAGCCAGTGTAAGTCAGCCAAACATAAACAAAGAGGTTCCAGCGAGCTGTGACCTCCATAACTCTAAACAACTCCACTGGCACTTTTTTCAAACAAACTTTCCCAGTCACTTACTAAAATAAAGTGCAGCTCTTGTCCGTAGATATACGTTAACCAAGATTACATGAGACTTGACAACAATAGTACTGCCCCGTGGAGCAAGGCATCAGAGACAACTCCCCTCCACCTTGACTTACCCCAGGTAGAATTTGGCTACCTACAGAGAAAGTACCTGCACAACACATTTACAAACCAATTCGTCCCCTCGTATTAGGGGACATCACAAATGTTCCACCACAATTCACAGCAGGTGACCACCCACCTGCCTTCTGTCGAAGTCCAGTTCAATTTTCTGAGTTTCCATTCACAGACAGACAGACAGACGAACCCCCAACGTACTAACAGGATGGTCTCACAGAGGCCATTCCATTCAAATCTGTAGGCTGCCACGATTCTTCCCGCCAGGACACACCATCATAGTCACCATAGTCACACGACATGTCAGCAGACACAGTGAATGACATTCGACACCATAACAGACACCGCAGACACTGCTCCTCCTTGATCCATATCTGCAGACGCAGTCAGACACACCCAGTCGGACAGACAGACTGGCTCCACATTACAACTGCAAATATCCGAAATGACAACAGCTAACACCAAATATTTATTGTCCCCCTTTCATGGAAGTCAAATCAACCACCATTAAAGCACAAAACAGAAAACGACCATATACTCAGAGTATATACCATATACTCAGAGTGAGACCCGAAAATCAAGCAGACAGACCGACAATCGAACCTGTCTTTCGACACTGCCGAACGACAAGTCTGCAGACACTGAGGGAGTGACATTCGACCCCCAGTAGACACCGCGGACACCGCTTTGGTCCGCACCTGCAACTCCATGGCACACCCGCAACTCCCTCAAAATCAGTGTTCAAAGACATGACTCCATGGACAGCCAGAAAGCCAGACAAATACGGACACACACACAGAGATAGACACAGGTGGGTTATCGCCTGCATTCTGTACAAATTCCATGTTCCTGTCCATAAGTTGGCCCATCAAGTGTAACCCCTTTCACGAAACCTTTTCTGAGGGTCAAATGTAACAGACAGCCAAGACGGACCGGCAAATAGGCAGGGGCAAACCCCGAGGCCCCAGACACCATCACCACACACATACCCCGCATCACATAGGAGTATCAATGAGCCGGACAGCAAATGCCATATGTCTTCGTCCCAAATCGAGGGCAAAATTTTCACAATGGCAAACAATTAATATATTGTCCACATTCATCTTGGTCACCCCAACCCATCCTGGCTCTCCCCAAGAGCTCCGTGTCCGGACAGACAGACAGATAAACAGACCGGGTGAAACCATAACCATCCATCCTTCCGATTGGACTCACGCCAGCATCACATGTCATTCTTGCCTTCATTCAACGCATTCTGCCATCCCAAGTCGGCCAAATACAAGCCCCGGCCATGCCGTTGAATAAACACCCAGTCGGTTGACAGCCTATCATTTTTGACTTTTACTCCCATTCTCCCTTGCTACATCTGGAGAGCCGTTAATGTGGGGATGTAATTGAACACTTGTTTTAAAGCCCTGTCTACACATGCTCTCCATAACATACTCATTATTCCCTGCCAATTTTCCCCAGCAGACTGAGTCCCACATGGCATCTCAAAATCTAAACTGATACCTTTTATTTCTTCCCCAAATTTACTTAATCAATTTTCACCTTCACAACATATAAATAATATCATTCCAAAGTACTCATCCGGATTGCCCAACGCCTGCAGGCAATTTGGGGAACCCCTTGTCAATCAATGACACACATCAATGACACACACACAATAAACACAAATACACGCTGCAATGACAGATCATTCATTCCCTTATACACACATACCATGTGACTGACCCTTCATTCTCCATACAATACAGTATAAATTCATGCACACTCATGCACACTCCAATCCTACCTACCTGTGAACTTACCTGGCCCCTTGCTGTGAGCCTATCCATCCCTTGGTTTCTACCTGGATTTCTTTCTTCCTGTGCTTTATCTGCTTCTTCCTCTGCTCTTGAAGTCTCAGCACTTCTCTTGCCTTTCTCCTATCTGGTACCTGCGCTTTTCTGATTCCAGTTTAATTTATCCTTCTCCAAAAATCACATAAACATTTCCTATTTCCACATATAAGAAATAACCAATATCTCCCTTGAGATACAAAACAAAAACACTTCCAACTCTAGCATCCCAAAGTCTTCCTTGGAAGCATGCTCGACAATGCAGCACCGCTTCCACTCAGCACACAACATACATGTGCTCACTCCAACACATCACTTCAAGCCACCTCATCACTCGCATTGTTCACACACACGAATGCGTCCCCTGCTTGTGCACAGCATGGTCCGCATTCGTGTCTCGATTCCGTCCCACCTCGCTGTTCCCCGCGAGGCAGCTACTCCGTTGCCCCGGTAACCTGCCTGCATGTCTCGGCTCGCGTGTTCACAGCTGGATTCCACACACCTCGTACATTATAATCCTCTCTGTTTTATTTCTCCAGATCTAACCTCATCTTTTGTCCAGAAAGAGCTAATACTTGACCTGCCTATAGCATATTGTCAGAACTCCTTCCTTTGGGTAAAAACTGCACCGGATGTGCATGCCTTAAATCCTGAGACAGGACAAAGAAGGCCTTGAGGGGGGGGGGGGGGGGGGGGGGTTTATCAGATACACACATCCAGTGCGTAGCTTAACTTAAAATACTCATCGTCCTACCTTCCTTGGGCTAGTCCCTCCAGCGGGTCGAAGATCGGGCCGCCCCCCGATCTGTAATACCCTTCTCTTAACACAGTACTCACGCCGGAGTATTCTTAACACCAATATCTATTACCCATTCTTATCCTTATTCTTCCATATCCTTATAAAGGTGCAACCAGCCGCATCTTACCTGGCTCATTTTAATCCTTTATTCGCCTGACTCGGCCACCCGAATGCGTCGAATATACGCACTCCGTCTCCAGAACTCAAATCATCCTAGTTTTTACTTCAGATTGAGTATTACTCCGACATACCTTAATCTCCCTTAAGATATTTAATTAACGTGCACGGAACATTTTCCCGTCCATGCGCCCAGGCGGTCGCTCCCAGCGCACGGCAGCACGACCCCCATTTGCAAGAAGCAGCTCGTGATGCGTACAAGGCGCAAGGAAGCGCCCCGAGGCCATCCACCAAAAAATCCTGCCTTTTAGTTTACCGCGCCGATATTTCCCTAATCCGGTCCTCCCGCGGCGCTAACTCGCGGTCAATGCTTGTATAGCGCTTCTAACTTGTCTAACTTATCACCCATGCCAGGGCTTTCCTAAAGGGGTTCTCCCTTCTTAACTTAGCTTAACACTTATCCTGGCCATCCTCCTTGGGTCCCCTCCGTTAGTCCGCAGCCAATACTTTCTCTGGTTACTATCAACCCCATCAACTCCATCTTGTCTCTAGACTGCCCTGCCTGGGAAGTTCTTGGCTTTACCAAGAAGTCCCCCCTTTTTGCTAACTGACCCCCATTTCTTGGTTCATCAATAGACAACTTGTTACCCGAGCCAAATAGGCCTGTACTTACACACCAGATTCCAATTTGTTCGTGATCCAAGCACGGAACGACGAAATGGAAGACAGACAGCCTGAGTGAGTAAACGGAGCTCAATTTGGAAAGACCCCTCAGTATGAAAACTCACGTTAATCGAATCAGTGCTGGCCAGCCTCTCCGCTGTGTCCCCACAGGGTCTGCCTCCCAAATATCGCTCAGAGTCGGATCCCACTTCTGACACCAAAACTGACGAGAATAGAACCATGTTCCACACCTTGAGTTCAAGAGATAACAAGATTTAATGATGAACCAATATCACAGCGCTGTGGAGGGTGTAAGAGTCATACCATTCACAATTGAACAGCATGGCCACATACACTCCTAGAAAATTGGCAACCAAGAGTTTCTTTATATACACAAAATTATACAAAAAATCTGCGCTGAAAAATGAGCACGGACAAAGGAAAAACTGGCTCGACATCTCCCCCCGAGAACCTATCTTCTTTGGCATGAGCAAAGGGCAAGATGCGGGAGGGAGAAAGAGCACCGTGACATTCTCAAAACTTATCTTCCATGTTGGCTTTTTGGTCAAGGACAGACAGACGCGTTTTCACTAGGGGGTCTAACGGAGCAAGCGGTTTCACTATCTTTCTACATTTTTTGGCACAGTTTATTTTTTTTTATTTTTTTATTTTTTTTTTGTATACAAGATCGAGGCTCGTGAAAGAGCTAACATTAATCACACAAAAAGACAAACCGACACACAAAACACAAAAAACAAGGGGAGCGGTAGACAAGATGGGGAGAGAGGGGGAAGGACACAAAGAGAGGGGGAAGGACACAAACACAACATTTGAGAGCAGGGACATCGGGAGGACTTGGGGGGAGGTGGGAGAGGATTAAAACATATGAACACTGCAAGGACTCTGGGGTGAATTACCGGGGGTAGAAAAGATCAAGGTTATCGATGGGGGAAGATAAGAGATGGTGGTGAACAGCTGTTTTAAAGACCTGGAGGGAGGAGTGGGATTGAAGGGAGTGGGGGAGTTTGTTCCAGAGGCGGGAGAAAAGGGGAATGAAAGAGTGAAGGTGAGCAGAGAGCCTAGACTTTGGCAGTTTAACCAGAAGAGGGTTGCAGGCAGATCTTGTGCGACCTGAAGGAATATTGGGGGGACAGAGCACAGAGAGAGCTGGGGGAGCAAGGCCGGAGAGGAGTCGGTAGAAGACAGAAAGACCACCAACCTGCCTGCGGTGAGTGAGTGAAAGGCCCTCGGCGTTGACTACATCGCAGGAGATTCCAATGATTCTGAAAGCTTTGGCCTCAACAGCGTGAAGCCGAGCAAGGTGTGAGGCAGGAGCACCAGCCCAGAGGGGGGAACAGTATTCCATTGAGCTGCGGATGAAAGCCTTGTATGTGGTGAGGAGCTCAGGTGTGCCAAGGAAGGACTTCGCACGACGGAGGATGCCCAGTCGGCGACTGGCTTTGGAGGCCAGCTTGGAAATGTGGTTTTCCCAAGAAAGATCATGGCAGATAGTGAGACCCAAAAGCTTGAGTGACAGAACTTCTTGGAGAGGATTGTTGAGAAAGTAGATGGGAGGGTTGTCCAGTCGGTCCTTTCGGAGAGACATTGTAAGAGTGTGAGATTTGTCAGGATTGAAAGACATGTTCCACTTGTTTGACCAGTCTGTGATTTTGTCCAGGTCTGCAGAGAGTGAGGAGGCTGCAGAATGCCGATCTGAGGGATGAGGAATGGAGCGACAGAGAGTAGAGTCGTCAGCAAAGAGATAGAGAGGATTTTCAAGAGAGTCAGAGAGATCATTGATGAAGACCAGAAAAAGCACAGGGCCCAGAACACTACCTTGGGGAACTCCAGCCTGAACAGGAAGAGGAGATGAGAGAAACCCATTCAGGGCCACACGTTGACTACGACCAGAGAGGAAGTCCGCCAGCCATGCGTGGAGATTTCCATGGATACCAAAGGAGGAGAGTTTGGAGAGCAGAGCAGGGTGCCAGACCGTATCGAAGGCACGTGAAATGTCAAGGGAGACAGCTCTAATTTCCTGTTTGGCGTTGAGGACCTCCATCCATTGTTGAGAAAGCAGAAGCAGCATGTCCAGAGTAGAGTGACCAGGTCTGAAACCAAATTGATGATCAGAGATCAAGCCATTGGAGAAGAGGAAAGATTTAATATCTGAAGCAATGATGGATTCCATGACTTTGCTGATAATTGGGAGAAGGCTGATTGGTCTGTAGTTGCTGGGATCTGTTTTTGCACCTTTTTTGTGCAAAGCGGTGATGTTGGCTGATTTCCAAGCAGATGGCAGATGACCTTGAGCAAAAGAGAGGGTGAAGAGAACAGAAAGAGGGAGTGAAAGTGCAGAAGAACATGATTTTAGGACCCGTGGGCTGATGCCGTCAGGACCAGTTGCAGAATCAGAGTCGAGGGTTGCCAGAAACTTTTCCACCTTGTCAGGAGGAAAGGACACAGAGTCCAGGAGCAGCTGGGTACGACTGGGTACGGTGGGTACAGAGAGGGATGGGTTTGGGACACAAGATTTAGAGGCAAACACAGAGTTGAGGCATTCAGCTTTTTCACGTGCGGAGTCAGCCGTTAAGCCGTTTGAGGTGAGGGAGGGGATGGAGGGGGAACAAACACCAGAAACAGATTTGACCAGACGCCACCAGGATTTGGAAGAGGGAGACAGATAAGAGAGTTCGGTCTTGAGAATGGTGAGATATTGTTTCCTGGCTCTCCTGAGGGTGGACACACACTTGTTTCGGGCTTTGTGAAAGGAAATGAGATTTCCTTCCGTTGGATTTGCTTTCCAGGAGACGAAAGCAAGTTGTTTCAGGGCAACAGCCTCACCACAAGATTCCGTGTACCATGGACGGGAGGAAGGGTATGACAACTGAAGACGAGATGGTATAAATCTGTGCATGAGAGAGAGCAATTTACTTTGAAAGAATTCCCAGGATGAGTTGATGTCAGAGGCGGTAGAGATGGGAGACCAGTCCAGATGATTGATGGCTGCTTGAAGACCGTGCCAGTTGGCCTGAGTGAAATGCCAGACTCGTCGACGCTGAGGAGGCTCTCTGAGAATGGTCAGAGAGATGTCCACTTTGACAAGCACATGATCAGATGAGCCGATTGGAGCAGAAGAAAAGCAGCAGACATTTTCAGGGAAGTTTGTCATAACCAAATCCAGAAGAGAAGATGCTCCGTTGACTGAGATCCGGGTCGGGAAATTGACAGATTGTGTCAGTCCCAGTGAGTCGCAGAAGTCCTTTGCTGAAGGTCGCAGAAGTCCTTTTATAGTTGGAAAATATAGCATAGTTAAAAAGCAAGAGGGAACATAGTAAGCTTAATCCTTTTCACAAAGCAACCATTATTAAATGCAAACCACAATTACATAAAGCACAATAAAAGGCATGATCTCGACATATATATATATATATATATGTATATATATATATATATATATATATATATATATATATATATATATATATATATATATATATATATATATATATATATATATATATATATATATATATATATATATATATATATATACACTGTATATAGATATATAAATATATATGTAGATATATATACAGTGGTACCTCGGCTTACGAGTGCCCCAACGTACGAGTTTTTCGGGATACGAGCCGTCGCTCGGGCGGTTTGTTGCTTTGGGATACGAGCCGAGATCCGATGTACGAGCTCAAAAAATTTATTTTTTTGAATTTTCCGGTTGTGGCTTCCGGTTCCGGTCACGTGGTTATCTTGCCGTGAAAGCATCTCTGCTTGGATATAAAACACGCAATCGTCGAAATACATGAGCGAGGAATCTCCTTGCTCCATCCCCGCCTCCAGAGTGGCTGGTCACGTGACCGCCAAAGCGTGTCGCGCGTGCGGGTATAATGAGCTACACCTGTGGATCACGTGACCACGGAAGCACGCCTCGCTTGAGAGGCATGGCTTTCGGTTTGCGTTTTGCTTTATAAGGCGCGATAAATGGGCTTTTGAGTGTTAGCGGTTCATGGCGTTGACGGTTCATGACGGTTCATGACGGTTCATGACGGTTCATGGCGTTGACGGTCAAAAACCCATTACATCAATTTTACCAGGCACTGTACAGTAAGTACAGTGGACACCAAATGCACGGTGGAAGGCTAGAAGTAGAAGATCGTCCAAGACAAGTGAGAATAAGCCATACTTTGGAGATGACGTCATTCGCTGGTCCGATAACCAAAGATGTGGTATAAAAAACCAGGTGAGCTAACAATGCAGCAATGAAGGAATTCGGCCAAGGCACCGGCACACAACGACCTACCTACATCGAAAGACTCAATGCCAATGGTGACAGAAGCCAAGACGGCCGGCTTAAACACCGCCGAAAGACCACGGTGTACCAACTTACGATGCAGAACATCTTGCACTTAATATGATGACAACAGGTGCCATCCTCTGACGTACCATTACAGGTACAGGTACAGTACACGTGAGCACAGAGCAAAAGTTCACTGAAACCGAGATTAAGAAAAAAGAAAAAACACCTCGTGGTCCGTGCTCGATATCCGAGTTTCAATCTTTTCAAACACATGATGCTCTCGGTCACGGTATCTCCTGCGAGCTGCTTCTCCTTCAACCACACAAACAACAACTTCTCCATATCTTCATGGATAGAGGTCCGGAGCTTTGAAATAATCGTAACGCCCTTGGCTGGCGTTATAGCCTTTATGGACTCCTTCTGCTTCAAAATCGTACATATCGTAGAAGGAGTACGATCGTACTGCCTCGCCAAGTCGACAACACGCACACCTCACCTGGCATGCTCTTCTCCTCTGCTTAATAAAACCAGTTTATTTCTTTACATTCTCTTGTATTATGTACAGTATATACGAGGTCGTGCTTGTTTATACATTATTTGTTATTTATAAAGTACATTTTTGTTATTTAAAAGCACCTAACAAAAAAAATTGGTGTTTTTTTTTTGAGGCTGGAACGGATTAATAGCATTTCAATGCATTTGAATGGGAAAATTTGCTTTGACTTACGAGCGATTTGGCTTACGAGCTCCGTCACGGAACGGATTAAACTCGTAAGCCGAGGTACCACTGTATGTAGATATATATATATATATATATATATATATATATATATATATATATATATATATATATATATATATATATAATACATAATATTGCAATTTATGACGGATAATCATACATTTGATATAAAACGGGGGATAATCAGGAGGTGCTTGCTCCCTATTATGTGTGGATTTAACTCCGGGGTCATTTTATCTGTTTATATTAAACAAAAAACATGATGATAAATTTTTCTGTTTTAACCTGAATGGATGACCAAAGAGGTACAGGTATATTCCAAATCACATTTAAACATCATTACCTTTTTATGCCTCCTCCCCTGAAGGTGGCCGGAGGCATTATGTTTTCGGGTTTTCCGTCCGTACAGGCTAAACCTCGTTTTTCTCAGCAACCACATGTCCGATTGAGACGAAAACTTTCAGGGTAGGAGTGACACCCATGCAGAATGTTTTTATGATAACTGTGACATCATAGGTCATGTGGTATGCAGCCATCTTGGATTAAACACAAATTATTATCTGCCATCATCAATGATAATTGATAATTACAAATTATCTGCCATGATCTTTCCTGGGAAAACCACATTTCCAAGCTGGCCTCCAAAGCCATTCGCCGACTGGGCATCCTCTGTCGTGCGAAGTCCTTCTTTGGCACACCTGAGCTCCTCACCACATACAAGGCTTTCATCCACAGTTCAATGGAATACTGCTCTCCCCTCTGGACTGGTGCTCCTGCCTCACACCTAGCTCGGCTTCACGCTGTTTAAACCAAAGCTTTCAGAATCATTGGAATCTCCCACGATGAAGCTAACTCTGAGGGCCTTTCACTCACTCACCGCAGGCAGGTTGGTGGTCTTTCTGTCTTCTACCGACTCCTCTCCGGTCTAGCTCCCCCAGCTCTGCCTGTGCTCTGTCCCCCAAATATTCTGACAGGTTGCACAAGATCTGACAGCAACCCTCTTATGGTGAAACTGCCAAAATCAAGACTCTGCTCACCTTCACTCTTTCATTCCTCTTTTCTCCCACCTCTGGAACAAACTCCCTCACTCTCTTCAATCCCACTCCTCCCTCTTGGTCTTTAAAGCAGCTGTTCACCACCATCTCTTATCTTCCCCCCCATCCAAAACCTTGATCTTTTCTACCCCCGTTAATTCACCCCAGATCCACTTTTTTGAAATACCGACTTCTTTCCTGGAAGTCCTAGCAGTGTCCATGTGTTTTATACCTCTCCCACCACCTCCTCCTCCCATGCCTCCTCCCACCAAGCCCTCTCCCTCCCACAGATCTCCCGATGTCCCTGTTCTCTACTGTTGTACTTGTGTTCTTCCTTCTCTCTCTCTCCCCATCTTGTCTCCCGCTCTCTTTATCATATATTTTATGTCATTTTGTATTTTTGTGATGAATGTTAGCTCTTACACGAGCCTCGATCTTGTATAGAAAAAAAAAAAAAAAAATTCTAGGAAATCTGTGAATGGAAAAATCTTAAACTTAGCACATTGTCAAGTAATCCCAATAGTGGAAAAAAGCATGATAATGATGACATCATAGGTGAAGTGGTATACCAGCCATAAATGTTTTAATCGAATGCCTTGTCTTAAAAATCTGAAATTGCATGCACATGATCTATGACCCATTTGTATTGAAATATTAAACATATGACATCATAGGTCACATGGTTTGGCAGCCATATTGGATTTAACCTTAAACCTTAAAAAAAACTTGTTCTCCCAAATAGTCAGGTTCACTATGTCAATAAATTATATTTCGTTCAAAATCATGGTAGATTAGCAAACCTATACATTTTTGGAAAGGTTATAGCATAACGAAACTAAAAATCAATGTTTACATTTGGAAAGATACCTGTATGGCGGCCATTTTGGATTTTCAAAATGGCCACTGTAAAATACATATTTTGTTCTATTTCTGCCTCTAATTACCCTAAAAACTTTTAAAAATATACTAAACCTATATTTTCAGGGACAAGGAATCCAATGAAAGTATCAAATTAGTGCTATGGGGAATGGTAAGACACGAATCAAAGGTTTTGAATTGCAAAATACTGTCTTTATATTCGTGATAAGTTGCATAATTAAATACATGTTATCATTTTGTACAGGCAGTTAATAACATCAAAATCTGTCACAATAATTCATATCACCAAACATACACAGGCAGTCAGCAAAATCATATATACACATGCAGTCAGTATAACTTCACATCTACACAGGCAGTCAATGACAAAATATTGTTGCGGATGCGGTTAAAAATGTTATTTTGACCGAGCGGTGGTGTATTACCGCGACCGAACAGTTATTCCCCGATTAGAACCCGATTCCACCCAAACGTTGGCCGGATCGCACCGCGGCTGCTCAATGAGGGAAAAGACTAAAACGACGAATGCAAAGAGGAAGACGAAGGCAAAGAAAGGTTTGGAAATACTACTAAATTTATTTACTATTTACACACATAAGCAAAAAGAAAGCAGTCACGTTTATTTACAAGCACATAAGACGCAGGTGACACAGTGAAAATACTAGCTTACCTACAGTCTTAATTAACCCAGGACAGAACAAACAAAAGACAGACTCACGCGGGGAATGACAGGAATGGCAGGAGGTGGATGGCTGGAGGTGAACGCTTGGTGGAGCCAACGCGGAGCTTGGTGGAGCCTTGGTGGAGGTGAATGCTTGGTGGAGCCAACGCGGAGCTTGGTGGAGCCTTGGTGGAGGTGAATGCTTGGTGGAGCCAACGCGGAGCTTGGTGGAGCCTTGGTGGAGGTGAACGCTTGGTGGAGCCAACGCGGAGCTTGGTGGAGCCTTGGTGGAGGTGAACGCTTGGTGGAGCCAACACGGAGCTTGGTGGAGCCTTGGTGGAGGTGAACGCTTGGTGGAGCCAACGCGGCTGGTGGGGGGTTGGTGTGACGGGTTCTCTCTCCTTCCCTCACAAGCTTCAGGACTCTTTCTCTCTCTTCCTTAGTCCCACCCAGTCCAACAACTTCCTCTCTTGCTTAGTCCAACTCAAGGCCTTTCTGTCTTCTGATCTCCTCCCTCCTCGACTCTCTCAAAGCGCATCTCTGCCTCGGGTTATATAAGCCCCACCCTTGACCCTTTGCGAACCTCCCCAAAACGTTCTCTCTCCGCCCTCTAAAGCCAACCCCTCGTTCTGGGTTGGTCGGCAAGGGCTGGTTCACTCCTCCCCTCTATGACGAGGTGGGGACCCGCCTTTCTTCCCCAACCCTGCCTCGTGGTCAATGGCGGATGAAGGGAAAACCGCCCAAAATGCAGTTGGCAATTGGAAGGGAGGTAATTGGCAATGGCACTCGAGGCCTGGCAAAGACGAAAGGGGAAATGGAAGTTTTGGGAGTGGGAATGAAGGGAATCTATCTCTTTCACTGGTGCAATGGAGTATTTCTATTAATGGGAGACACAGCCTTACCCTAAAACACAGAATAAGATATAACTATCGAACAGGGGTATTCTATGATTGGCTGACGTGTATGCTTGTGGACTAATTATGGGACGCCCTTTTGACCTTTACACAGCTCCGGAGGCAGGAGGCGCAGACTCAAGCAATATTCATCACCAATTTACCACAATACAACACAATCAAAAAAAATACAGTCCTCATATCCGCAACACTGCACCCTCCTCCTCTTAGGCACGTTCCGGGCCTACAACTTTTTATTTAGTGTGACACGTAGGTGTAGTTCCCTCTACTTTTAACCTGACCCTGAGTGCGACAGTTTTTAAAACATAAATAAATGTGTCCCGCTGCTCCATTGCACCCTGCCTAACAGACTTACGCCCACAGTTAACCGAATTGCGGAATGGTCTTCAAACTACACACTGACGGTGGGGAGCATTATTTACAATGACTCTGCTTTTATTTACAACACTAACCCAGGACCTGTAATTGTTCTTTCTGGGGGGGAGACAGTCTGCTCTGCATCAATGCACCATTAAAGCACCCAAAAACGCACCAATACACACCCAAGCACCAATCGGTGCAGTCACCATTGTTCAAGAAAATAAAACCAACAACCCCTAACCCTGCAGGTGATCTCTTGCTCTTCGGCTCCCTCTGCTGGTTATTATTATTGTCTTCCAGTTGTTGTCATTCTTTCATTTTCTTACTGGCGGCCTATTTGTATTAAAACTTGCACCCAATGTGTCCTTTTTATTTTATTTTATTTATGGCCCACAGGGCCGACTACGTGTGGTTCACCTGTGGGGCATCGGTGCCCTGTGGCCCAGGTCCACCAGCAAGATTTCGGGCCCTCATGGCCGGTTCCAGCAGAGGGGCCATGCCCCAACCCATGGGGTCCATCAGTGGTGCTCGGCCACAGGCATGTGGTCCATAATGTGGTGCATCGATGCAGACAGCTGGTTCTGAGAGTGCCGGGCGCACAATGGCCGACTCACGCACGCTCCCCTCGGCGCCCAATGGCGCACAGGTCATGTGGGAGACAAAAGAGACAAATGAGCGAGGGGTAAGGTCACAAGGGTACACATCAATAAGGCAATGCAAGGCGAAATGCGTACGGAGAGCGAAGTGAGAAAGCTCGTCCCTACCGTACGTCACCCCCCTGTCACCTACACTACCCTTGCCCTTACCCCATATGTACAAAATCTACACATTACCAATCCGTCGCTACTGTCACGTCTCCCCATATTTCCTCTATACCAAATTCGTCACCACAATCCCTCTAACCAAAATTTGCCATCACCCAATTCATCATCAATCCTTATAAGGAGGAAGAGATGGAACATCAAGCACAATGTCACACCCACGTCATGATGCGTCTCACAATCCAAAACATCTGCATCATAAAAAATAAGCAAAACAACCTGGGATGGTGTGGAGTACCTGTCACCTCAGGTGAGTGGATGCAGATGGTGCGAGGAGACTTCCTAATCCTAACTATCCTCTAAATGACATTAACACACTTTACACTACCCAGGGTCTCTCCCTGCCAATCCATTGGCCAACTTACACTATGGGTTCTAAAAACCAAATTCCCATTGACCAAACTGTGGTGCTTCTCAATTTGGGGTCTCACTCCCCCGATTCATCTCCCGGTGCCCTTGCACAATTTCTGGGCTGTGACGTGTAGCTCTCCCAGCAGGTCTACCCACCTGCACACCTCCACCACTGCAGTTGCCACCCGAGCTTACCTGCTCCTTAACCTAACCTATCTACTGGGGAAGGCCCCTCCTGGCTCTGTCACCCCTCGGTGCCCTCTGGCACTGGGCTACCCAGGTCCGTCCTCCGGATCCTCGGGCCCCATCCACAACAACTCTACCGGCTCCCAGAGCCCACCTGCGTCCTCACCTGGCCGACATCCTCACAGTGGTGGAGTGCCCAAACCAACTACACACACTAACAGGCTACACGCCCAGCCATTTCCACGACACTAATGCACCCATCCAAATATCATTCTTCCACTCGCACCACAGATGCCAATATCCAACCACAATTTACCAATACCCTCTTACCTAACACTTACACTACCCGCCCCGGGTATCCGTGATGGGGGTCCATCCTTCCCCCATTCACACCTTCGCACCATCCACTCCACTCCACAGTTTTCCACCATACTCACTCCACGACCATCCATTCCAATACTCCAGATATTCCACACTACCATTTATTCCACATAGCCACATACACCTGTTGTTGCACACCTGTGCACTCACACCTGGTGCCACCTGCACCCTCCTCCTCTTCCTGGACCATTTGGTCAACACAACACGCAATCACCTTCACTCACTCATACACTGCTCCACACACCTGTTCAGTTGCACACCTGTGCAATCACACCTGTTCAATCCTCAAACACACGGCATCATCTCATCTAACTACTCCCCTCTAACTTAGTGCTCCCCGTCTTCCCTTTAAACTAAGCACATACCACGTCATTATCATCCACACTAATCTACCTGCGTCCCCACTACAGGTGTCATTGTCACTAACTAACCTTAACGTTACCTAATGTCATCTTCTAGGTCCCTACACATTATCCAAACCCACCCGGGCTAGTTTTCACTGCCATACACCCCATAACTAGTGCTCCTTTGCCCCCCCCCTCTGATTGTGAGAGATGGCAAGGTTGCCATCCCACCACATCGGGGAGGTCCCACTATCAATTTTGCTCGTCCAAATTCCAACCAATCAAAAATTTTCTATTTACTGCCAATTCTATTCACTTTTCTAAATTTCGTATCAAATCACTATCACTATCATCATCATCACAGTCCGCTATATCCTAGCCTCGGTGCGTCATGACATCATTAAACTCGGCTTCGCAAAGCCGAGCAATGAATTCGGGTGGTTTGGTTGCCTGCAGGTTGAATCCGTCCGGCTTTCGGTTCAAGGGAGGTGGTTTGGTCGGGCCGAGATTCCACCCACTATCTCGGCGCGGCACCTTGCGGTCCCGGGCCCGATGGCTCAATCTCCCTCGGTCGGAACCCCGTCCCCACGAGGGGGCACTGTTCCGCTTCCTCCCACTCGCCCTTGAACCGGACCGGTCGCCTGGCCCGACAAGGCCCGGACTCGACCGTGCGGGGCGGGGCCAAGCCCGAAACGGCAACGACGCTTCGAAGAGAAGCGACGCAGCATCGATCCGCGCCGGGCCTCGCACCCAACAAAGCACACCGCGCCCCGAGTGCTCGCATCGGCTATCCGTCGCCCTAACCGCTAACCCGGTTACCGTCGAGGCTTCACTTGCATGCTCACACGCATACGCTACCCCTTTCACCCTCACCAAACCCGGCGTTCCAACGCCGTCCGTACATTCCACCAACGTACTCCCTGTTACACACCACACCTCTCGCGCACACTCGCTGGTCGCACACTCCCTTAACACACCTCGCGCACCGTCTTGCGCACTCTCCCTTGGTACGTACTCCGTACCACTCACCATGGGCGTGCACTCTTGCATCCACCCACTAACGCGCTCACATGGGCTCTCCCACACTCGCGCTACCACCAACTCAGGTGTGCTTCCTCGCACACGTTCCACCACCACCTTACTCTCCGTGTCACACTCCGTACACCCCGACGTGCATTCTCGCTCGCACTCGGTTTCACACTCGCGCTTCGTAACACGCTCACCCCTTGACGCACACTTTTTATTGCTCTCACTCCCTGTGTCACACTCCGTACACCCCGACGTGCATTCTCGCTCGCACTCGGTATCACACTCGCGCTTCGTAACACGCTCACCCCTTGACGCACACTTTTTTTCCACACGCGTGCCATTTCCACTCACACGGGACCCTTCACCAACGCCCGGATGCTTCCTCGATCCCAAGCGCGCGAAAATTCTTTTGTCGCCAAACATCCTCCTGCAAAATCTACCCGCACAATATACAGCACGACTCACCTGGGGGATTCCCTTCTCCACGCGCACCTGCAAACTCTTTATTTGGTTAGTGAGCACAACATTATGATTTGAGCAGGGACTTTGTACATATTCCATTTCTTCCTGCAATTCCCGGGCTACCTCCGTCATATCTTCAATTTTAATTCCCAGCACTTTTTCTTTATTCACCTCGACGACCGCTGGCTTTAATAAAACACCCTCCTCTACCTCAGCGGTCGCCGGCTTTTCCAAACCCCGGGTCGCGATTTCTACCCCCGTCATTGTACCCGTGCTTTTCTCCGCTTCGCTCAACCAGCGCTTCTCGACCCGCGTTACCTCCTCGTGCACCCCTGGGACCTTCTCGCCCACCATGCGGTCTCTGTCCCTCTGCTCCCTTTCGGCCCTCATTTCGCCAATCCTGCGATCCATGATCTCCCCACATTCGTCTATTTTTGCCATTAATTGGTCCATAAAAAATCGCATGTACCCTGGTATCTCGGACTCGGCTGCCGCGACCACGTGCGCAGCGCAATTTGATGCTGCTACGGTCACGGGCGCGGCAAAATTTGGTGCCGCTACAACCACGTGCGTGAGGACGCCATTTTGTGCGTCTGATACCCCCTCAACCGCCTCCTCATTGCTCCCCTCCATTTGATCCTGTGTTACTCCTAACCCCTCCTCTAGCTCACCCACCGGCATCCGATCGCCTTGACCAGCCATGGCGCGATTTCAAAATTCGGGTTTTTGCTTTAAAACACAACAATTTCCAGCAGCTTGTAATTTTGAGCGCGTTAAGCGCGCTTCGGGTCCGTATCTCACTCACAGACACCAATTGTTGCGGTAATAACACAATTGGTGTCCAAAATTTGGGCTAAATAAATTTAGTCCCAGGTTCGAATCCCAACTCCTGACAACCAATTGTTGCGGACGCGGTTAAAAATGTTATTTTGACCGAGCGGTGGTGTATTACCGCGACCGAACAGTTATTCCCCGATTAGAACCCGATTCCACCCAAACGTTGGCCGGATCGCACCGCGGCTGCTCAATGAGGGAAAAGACTAAAACGACGAATGCAAAGAGGAAGACGAAGGCAAAGAAAGGTTTGGAAATACTACTAAATTTATTTACTATTTACACACATAAGCAAAAAGAAAGCAGTCACGTTTATTTACAAGCACATAAGACACAGGTGACACAGTGAAAATACTAGCTTACCTACAGTCTTAATTAACCCAGGACAGAACAAACAAAAGACAGACTCACGCGGGGAATGACAGGAATGGCAGGAGGTGGATGGCTGGAGGTGAACGCTTGGTGGAGCCAACGCGGAGCTTGGTGGAGCCTTGGTGGAGGTGAACGCTTGGTGGAGCCAACGCGGAGCTTGGTGGAGCCTTGGTGGAGGTGAACACTTGGTGGAGCCAACGCGGAGCTTGGTGGAGCCTTGGTGGAGGTGAACGTGTGGTGGAGCCAACGCGGAGCTTGGTGGAGGTGAACGCTTGGTGGAGCCAACGCGGAGCTTGGTGGAGCCTTGGTGGAGGTGAACGCTTGGTGGAGCCAACGCGGCTGGTGGGGGGTTGGTGTGACGGGTTCTCTCTCCTTCCCTCACAAGCTTCAGGACTCTTTCTCTCTCTTCCTTAGTCCCACCCAGTCCAACAACTTCCTCTCTTGCTTAGTCCAACTCAAGGCCTTTCTGTCTTCTGATCTCCTCCCTCCTCGACTCTCTCAAAGCGCATCTCTGCCTCGGGTTATATAAGCCCCACCCTTGACCCTTTGCGAACCTCCCCAAAACGTTCTCTCTCCGCCCTCTAAAGCCAACCCCTCGTTCTGGGTTGGTCGGCAAGGGCTGGTTCACTCCTCCCCTCTATGACGAGGTGGGGACCTGCCTTTCTTCCCCAACCCTGCCTCGTGGTCAATGGCGGATGAAGGGAAAACCGCCCAAAATGCAGTTGGCAATTGGAAGGGAGGTAATTGGCAATGGCACTCGAGGCCTGGCAAAGACGAAAGGGGAAATGGAAGTTTTGGGAGTGGGAATGAAGGGAATCTATCTCTTTCACTGGTGCAATGGAGTATTTCTATTAATGGGAGACACAGCCTTACCCTAAAACACAGAATAAGATATAACTATCGAACAGGGGTATTCTATGATTGGCTGACGTGTATGCTTGTGGACTAATTATGGGACGCCCTTTTGACCTTTACACAGCTCTGGAGGCAGGAGGCGCAGACTCGAGCAATATTCATCACCAATTTACCACAATACAACACAATAAAAAAAAAATACAGTCCTCATATCCGCAACAATATACACAGGCAGTCAATGGCATCAAACATACACGATTACAGAATATGCCATTTAGAGTTCGTCATCACTGTCCTGTGTGTCGTATCCGACAATATAGTCCGCATCGTTTTCACAGTCCGTTCCACACAAGCAAAGGTCGGTCAAATTGATTGGCAAATCGAATTGGTCGAATGGTCGATCGAATCGAATTCGATGAATCGAATAGATCGAATTGGTCGAATGGTCGAATGGTCGATCGAAGCGATTGGTCGAATGGTCGAATGGTCGAATTGGTCGAATGGAATTGGTCAACAACAACAACAACATGCATTTTAAGGCCATTTTCCCTGCAAGAGCGGGGGTTACCCTTGCGATCCCCATGACAATCTTCTCCATTTTGCCTTATTTTCTGCATCTCTCCTTGTTAACCCCCTTGCCCGCATTTCTTCTTCCACCATCTTTAGCCAAGTCTTTCTCGGTCTTCCCCGTCCTCTACTTCCTTCTACATTAATTTCCAACACTCTTCTCAACCAGTCACTTTCATCCTTCCTCAACACATGACCAAACCATCTCAACCTGTTCCTCTTCACAGCATCAATCACAGGCAATATTCCCATCATCTTTCGCAATTCATCATTTGTCTTCCTCTCTCTCAACGATACTCCGCACATCCATCGAACCATTCGTATTTCCACCCTTTCCAGCCTTCGTTGCTGCTCTACGTTCATTACCCATGTCTCGCTCCCATAAATCATAACACTTCTCACACATGCAGCATACACCTTTCCCTTCAGCTTCAGCGACACTCTCCTCCTCATCAGCACGCCACTCAGTTCCCGAAACTTCTTCCATGCACATCTCACTCGAGCAACCGTTGCCGAGTCTGATCCACCTTCTCCATTCAGCATGTCTCCGAGGTAGCAAAATGTTTTCACACCTTCCAGCTTCACGCCGTCTCCAAGATCCAACTCAACATTTCCTCCATCTGCAGCTCCCTCTGTGCACACCTTACATTTGAATGTCGCTGCCACACTGGTAAATGACCCTCTCAGACCACTACATTTTTGATGAACCCACTCAGCGCACATTGTACATTGAATGGAGTTCACTCCGACACCCTTCCTGCACACAGCACACGGCCACTTCCCAGATCTTTCCACCTCACCACATGCTTTACCACTTGCCATCACCTTCGTCTTTCCGATATTCACTTTCAGACCTTTTGTCTCCATACATTCCTTCCACTTGTTCATCTTTTCCTTCAGTCCATCCATACTTTCCGCAATCAACACCAGATCATCTGCATACAACAACTCCCACGGTAAACCCTCCTTTACGTTCTGAGCCAGCACCTTCATCACAGCTACAAATAGTAGTGGACTTAGTAGCGACCCCTGATCCACTCCCACCTTCACCTCAAACTCACCACTGTTCCCATCCTTTGTCCTTACAGCTGTGCGCGCTCTTTTGTACATTGCCATCACTACTCTGATCAACCATTCCTCCACTCCTAACTTCCTCAATGCCCATGTCAATACTTTGCGTGGAACCCTATCGAATGCTTTCTCCAGATCAACAAACCCAAAAAACAACTTCTTCCTCTTCTCCATGTACTTCTCCTGCAACTGCCTCACAATGAAAAGCGCATCTGTCGTTCCTCTTCCTGGCATAAATCCAAACTGCATTTCGTCGATCTTCACTTTCTTCCTTATCCTCCTCTCCAACACCCTTTCCAATACCTTCATTCCATGCTCCAATAACTTTATCGCTCGGTACGAGCCACACTCCAGAGGGTCACTTTTCCCCTTGTATAGAGGGACGAGGGTACTCAGTTCCCAGTCCCCTGGAATGCGGCCTTCTTTCACCACCAGATTACAGATCTCTGTCATTCTCTTCACACCCCAACTTCCTGCTGCCTTCAACATATCTCCCACAACTCCCGTCGGCCCTCCCGCTTTTCCACTCTTCATTGCTTTTATCGCTTCCTCAACGTCCTTCTCAGTTATCATCTCTGCTGGTCCTAAAACTGGGTTTCTCTCTATGTTGCCATCCCATTCATTCTCTGTATTCAACAGCATTTCCATATATCTTTTCCATCTTCCTTTAATTCCATCTGGGTCGACAACGATTTGTCCCACTTCATCCTTCAAGCAATTCACCCCCATCACATCACACCTCTCTTTCGCTATGTGCTTTGCAATCCTGAATACTGCTTTCTGACCCTCTTCCGAATCCAAGCGTTCTCCGAACATTTTCCTACATGCCTCCTGTGCCTTTGCTACCTCTTTCTTTGCAGCCTTCCTGGCTGCCTTATAACTTTCCTGCTCTGCTGTTTCTGCTCCCGTACCCTTCGCCTTCTGCCACTCCTTGAACTTCTTCCTCTTCTCGTCAATCCTCTTTCCAACTTCATCATCCCACCACCATGTTTCCGAGTGCCTCGGTGGTCCTTTTGTCCATCCACATACCTCACCAACGGCTCCCAACAAACTAGCTTTCATTGACATCCAACCACTTTCAAGCTCAACCACATCATCCTCTACCCTACTCAGCCTCTCTTTTAATGCCTCCCTTACTGTCACCTCTTTCAACCTCCACACCTTCATTCTTGGTTGGTACTTCACCCGCCGAGCTCTCCTCGCACCTTTCACCCTTATGTCGCAGACAACCAAGTGGTGCTGTGAAACAGCCTCCTCCCCCAGGATCACCTTTGTGTCCCGGAGGTGCCCCCTATCTCGCCTACGCACCATCAGGTAGTCAACGGTTGTCGTCGACCCACCTGACGTGTATGTAACAAGCTTATTATCCTCTTTCTGGAACTGAGTATTACAAATCAACAAATGAGCTCCATCAGCAAACCCCAAAATCCTTTCACCTTCTCCATTTCTCACACCATATCCGTAACCTCCATGAACTCCCTCAAAACCATCCATACTCCTTCCCACATGTCCATTCAGGTCTCCTCCCACCACAACAACTTCCTCATCTTTCACGTTTTCCATCAGCTTCTCTATCGCACACCAGAACTTGTCCTTCTCTTCATTGCTTCGACCAACCTGTGGAGCATATCCCGAGATGACGTTCACCAAGAGCTTTCCAATCATCATTTTCACCATCATCAACCTATCACTCACTCTAGTCACACTCACCACACTGTCTACAAACTCCTCAGAAAACAGGACACCAACACCATTCACGCCCTCCGGGCACCCTTGCCACACAAACTTGTATTTCTGTCCCTGCCTACCCTTCACCATTCTCACACCACTTCCCTTCCATCTCGTCTCTTGCACACAACATATGTCCACTCTTCTTCTGACCAATACTTCCACCACTTCTCCTGATCTCCCTGTCATTGTCCCTACATTCCATGTCCCAAACCTCAGAAACCGATCTCCACTTCGGGCTGTACCCTGCCCATATGTAGTTGTAATTGTCATGGTTCTCTTTTTGAGGCAATGTTTTTTATGGCCGGATGCCCTTCCTGACGCCAACCCTCTTAGTCATCTCTTACGACACGCAGGGATACGGTGTACCTATTCTGACAAGGGTACACACTGGGAAACGTTTAAAACATGGAAATTCGGTGGGGGGTGGGGGGGGGGGGGGCGGCATCAGCATCACGGCTGCGGTTTAAACATATTCCAACAATATCCAAACAGAACCATGAAAACCATGAAAAACAATCTGGGAAAAGTCTCCAAGCGAGAACGTGGATTTGAGAAAGAAGGAGCAGAGGCGGAAGAAAAACGAGATACAGGGGGCGGGGCACAAGTCGAGACGAGGAGGAGAGCGAACAAACGTGTCTGGGAGGAGAGAAAGAATCGATATAGAATTCTTTGTCTAGGGAGGTGAGGTGAGGGGGAGAAAATAAAATAAAAGAAACAAGCAATACAGTGAAGGAAAGAACCAAAATCGACAAAACACCGACGGGGGGAGGGAAGCCCCAAGTTACCAGGCCGCACACGAGGTACGACCCAGAAAACGATTAACTACACACAAGTTTGTACGAATTACAAACCAATACCAACCAGAAACACACAATAACACGTACACAGCAAAATAACCAGTGGAAATTTGACAAAGACAAGAAATTGGAAAACACTTAAACTTCGATGCCGTGGAGAGCTCAAAGTACGCTTCACTCGTCGAATGGAATTGGTCGATTGGTCGAATTGGTCGAATCGAATTGGTCGGAATTGGCAAATGTAAACATTGATTTTCAGATTTTCCATGTAATAACGTTTCCAAAAATGTATAGGTTTGCTAATCTACCATGATTTTGAACGAAAAAACATAGTGAACCTGACTAAAACCACCAAAGTGATTGAGAATTTCCGAGAATGGTGAAAGTGTGAAATTATGAAAGTGAAATACGAGTGTGAAACAACAACCAAAATATTCTGGACGTCATGAAAGATTGACAATGTTATCCTAGTCACTGGCCACCAATCAGAGCGTGTTTTACAATGTACAATAATTTCTCAATTGTGGGAGTATTGTTATATCAGCCTTTGTGTCACTCAGTGATAATTGTCCTCGTCGTGACCAATTTCCCTGAAGAGCGCCATTTGCAAAAACTCAATGGTTGGTGTTTAAGGATGGGGGCTGGGGTGGAGGGTGTGCCCTTGAGCCAAGCAATGCATTTACAAATGTACCCATTGTTTAAGTTGACCTATTTATGGTACTGGCATGCTTGATAGTATCATGTAATGAGTGTGTGTAGTTCAAGGTTATGAAACTTAGCCAAGGTCTAATATAGTGCTGAAGTTTTTCAAATAGTGCTGAAGTGCGGAACTTTATCTATTAACAAAAATAATGCTGAAGTTTTATCATGCATTTAAAATACTAGGGCATGCCCGTACTATATATAAGCTAGGACGTGCCCGTACGTGGGTGCCCGTTCCTTGCCAAAAAAAAAAAAAAAAAAAAATTTGTGTAGGGGTGTGTGTGTGTAAACATCCTAGGGCGTGCCCGTACGTGGGTGCAAAAAAACATGCGTGCAAACAACAACAACAAAAAAAAACTTTGAAACCACGTGGCAGTAACGACCACAGAACCCCCCCCCCTCTATTTACATGAATGGTTTGGTCCATTCGCAACGACCACAGAACCCCCCCCCCTCTATTTACATGCAATGGTTTGGTCCAAAGCGAACGGCTTGCGGTGTTTGGTAAAGAAATCGCCATAGCTCGGTAACTACTTGTCCGATTAATTTCAAACCTTGAAAAGGCACATCCTCGGGTCCCCAGCAATATACCTGGCAAGTTGCAAGTATATCGGACCCGTGGTTGTCGAGAAACAGCGGTCACAGACAAACATACATACATACATACATACATACAAACATACAAACATACAAACATACACACAGAGATTACTGGAATTATAGATAGATGATCGAAAATGTATCCTCACAAAGGGAGAACCGATGCCTCACCATATTTATTGATTATATTTGTAAAAGATTGGACCATTAATGTCAGATGTGTTAAGATTTAGTTAGGAAAGCTTTTACCTGGCATTGATCAATCTATTTGACTTTGACTTTGCCTATGACTCTTGCCTCCATCGTCACACTGTTGTGACACTTGGACGCAGCATTAATTTAGCCTAAATTGGTGGTGACTGTTGTATATGTTTGGAACGAGATGCTGACTTCGCAGTTTGAAGCAGCTGTTGATTTGTCATCAGTCAGTGACCTTGATTAGTGACCTTGTCTTAATTAAGCCCATGACCATGACCGAGTTAACATATCCATGAAACTGTCAAACATTGAGCACCATAGAAGTCCAGATGAACCCATGAGTACAATTTCCAAATGCATAGCTATGGTAGGTACAAATTACTATACATGTTGCTTAAACTACTCTTATTGAAGTTGCGTGTACATGTTACTATGGAAACTAAATATTTGTCATCCTACTTCTTCAGATTTGTCTGCAGAAAACATATTTCCTTGAAGAGGACAAAGACAAATATAAATTCTCTGATGATTGCTGAACTTGTCATAAGGTTTCGAATGTATATTTTATTCATAAATCTGTGTATTTTTCACTTGACCTTTTTACTCAATGACTGAACTGAAATCACCTCGGCGATTCTGTTAATTGGATAACCCATGGCAAATAACATATTGTAACGATTTTGAGAAGTGTAACGGGTTTTGAGAAGTGTAACGGGTTTTGAGGAGTGTAACAATTTTGGAGGAAGGGTAACGGATGTGAAGAGTATGGTTTTGGTATGGTAACATCCTGGTAATGTAAATAATGGTCGCAGCCGTCCTCCTAATTAATTTCATAGAACATACACGCAGGTCACGATATATCTTTTAAATAGTGTATTTCCTTAGTCCATGTAGGCTAAGTATGTGTTTTCCACTAGATTGACTTTGCATTGTATCAAACAAAATAAGCGTAGGCCCTTCCAATTTCCCCAAAACCTCCCTTCCAATTGCCTTCCGCATTTTGGCTGGTTTTCTTCAAACCACCATTGGCCACGAGGTAAGGTTGGGGAAGAAAGGCGTGTCTCCACCTCGTCATAAGAAGCAAGGAGTGAACCAGCCCTAACAGCCAATCAACACCGCGGTGAGTGACCCGGTAGGCGCGCCCTCGGAGTCGGCGGCTTGATTTCGCTGGAGGTGATAAAAGCGACTGCAGGGGACTGCTTTACCAGATGAGAGATGACTGGAGATGAGCTGGAGAGGAGCAACGAGGCTGCACCAGAGAGAGGCCTTGGAGAGATACGCTGGGGGATGACCTGGAAGAGGAGCGCAATCCACCGCAAGCCCTACCTACCTACCTACCTGCCTGCCTGCAATACCCCCCTGTCGTTGGAGAGACGCGCTGAACGGAGGGAGACGGCTCCACCCCAGGAAGAGGAGCAGGTGTGCCGAGCCAGCGCGTGACGGCCGCGGATACGCGACGGAGGTTTTCCCGCCAAAACCGCGAGGGGTGCTGCGGCCTCCGACCTTGCCTTCCTCTCAAGCAATCAACCTCGAGCCATTACCTGCCTGCAATATCCATCGTGTGAGTGTGAACGTCCTGTCCTACTCGTTTGTCTTGGGGATTAAGTAAATGAAATAGAATAAGTTAACAATGCACTGTGTGACTGCTCTTTTCCATCTATTGCTGTAAATAATATTGGTCGCTCTAAAATATTGCTTGTGTGTGTATAATAAATCTGTTCTTCCTCCAAACTCTGTCTTTCTTCTCTCTTCTTCTCTTTCGGTCGCTTTAGAGGTTTCCCAATTGAATATCTGTAGCGCGATTAGTCAACGTTCGGTTGGAATCGGGTTCTAATCGGGGAGTAACTGTTCGGACGCGGTTAAATACACCACCGCTCGGTAAAATAACATCCAAAAACCGTGTCCGTAACAATTGGTGTCAGGAGTTGGGATTCGGACCTGGGACTAAATTTGTTAGGCCCAAATTTTGGAACACCAATTGTGTTATAGTAACAATTGGTGTCGAGGAGTCGGATTCGGACCCGGGACTAAATTTGTTAGGCCCAAATTTAAAAAAAAAAAAAAAAAAAAAATCTTGGTCAAAATTACGAGCTGCCAAAATTGTGTTGTTTTATAAAACCCGAATTTTGAGATCGCGCCATGGACAATCAAGGCGATCGGATGTCGGTGGGGGAGATAGACGGGTTAGGGGTAACCCAGGAACCAGGGGAAATGTATGTGGAAGAAAGGGAGGAGGAGAGCAATGAGGAGGCGGTTGAGGGAGTAGCAGGCGTGCAAAATGGCGTCCTCGCGCACGTGGGTGTAGCGGCACCAAATTTTGCCACGCCCGCGACAGTAGCAGCGCCGCCGTTGGATTCGGACCTTTTGTTGCTACAAATCGGTGCCCTTATGGACAAAATGAGGGACGAAGCAAGGGCTGATAGTGCGAAAATGGAAAGCAGAATGATGGGGGTAATGAGGGACGAAGCGAGGGGTACCGGTGAGGGGTTAGACAATAATTTTAAGGAGTTAGACAAGAAATTAATGGGGTTAGAAAATAGGATGGAGGACAAATTGCGGGAAATGGGGGAACAATCCGCCCGGGAAATCGAACAGATGGGGAACCAGATGGAGGAAATACGAAGAGGGATGAGTGAGGAGGTCTCGGGGCTACGCGAGGAGGTAAAGCGAGGCGAAAAGCGTATCGAGAAAGAGGTGAGAAATAATACGGTAAAGTTACAGGGGGGAATAGAAGATCTGACGAAAGGAGTAGAACAGCTGACGGTGGGACAAAAAGAACTAGCGGACCAAGTGGAAAAGAACACTGCAATCATCGGGGGTTTAAAGGCGACACAAAAAGAAATTAAAAACGAATTAATAGCGACGCAGAGGCAATGTCAGATGGTACGGGAGGAACTGACAATGAGGGTGGAAGAGGTGACAGAAGCAATGGAGACGAAGGACCGGGAGGTAAGGACGCACGTAGAAACGGTCACGGTAGCCTTAGAGGACGAACTTGAGGAGACGCACCGAGAAATAAAAGAGGTTAAACAAAAATTAGAGGAAGTGGGAGAAGAGGTGAGTGAAATTAAGAAGGGACGGACAGAAACTAAGAGAGAAATCCGGGAGGAGGTGATGGAATGTGTACAAGGTCTGTGTTCAAATCATGATGCGGTGCTCACTAACCAAATAAAAAGTTTGCAGGTGGCAGAGAAGGTGCGACGAGGTACGGAGGTGAGTGGCAATGTACATGATGTGAGGGGAGATTCAGTCGGCTTGGGGATTGGTTTGGATCCGGGTGTTCGTGAAAGGCCGTTGGTGAGGTGTGTGACAGGACAGGTGTGCGAAAAAAGGGGTGTGCGAGAATGTCCGACCATGGGGTGTGTGAGGAAAAAGTGCACGCCGAGGAGTGAGTGTGCCGTCAAGAGTGAATTGGTCAAAGCGCGTGTGCGAGGGAGCACAGGGAAGCGCGGTGTGGTGAGTGTTACGGAGGAAGTAACGAAAAAGTGTGCGCGGGAGGACGCGCGAGAAAGGTGTGTAACGGACGGGTGCATGGGGAAAGCGCATGCTGTCAAGAGTAAGGGAGAATGCATGCCTGTGGTGAGTGTTACGGAGGAAGTAACGAAGAAGTGTGCGCGGGAGGATGCGCGAGAAAGGTGTGTAACGGACGGGTGCATGGGGAAAGCGCATGCTGTCAAGAGTAAGGGTGAGTGCGCGACTGAGAGTGGAGGTGAGAGTAGTGAGAGTGAAACGGAGCGTGAGCTGGTTGTGATAGGTGAGCGAGGATGTACACCTGGGATGGAAGGATGCACACCTGGAATGGTAGAGCGTGAGTGGGAATGCACGCTGGAATTGGTAGTGAGACACGTGGTTGGGTGTGCGGGTGAGAGCACACCTGTGATTGTCACAAAGGAGGTGACCGAGGAGGGGGCGCGAAGCGGTGTATTGGTGAGGTGTGCGAGCAACGAATGTGTGCCAAAGTGTTCGGTGGTCAGGTGTGTGACCAAGTCGGTGAGCGGAGTGAGTGTACCGAGGTGTGAAAGAAAAGGTACGAGGAGAATGGGAACGGCTGCATGTATGAGCAAGAAAGAGGTAGCGTATGCATGTAAGCCTGCAGGTGAAGCGTCGACGGTAACCGGGTTAAAGGTTAGGTCGACTTTTAGCCGGATCGGGCCCTCGGTGCGTGCCGGGCTTCGCGTGCCGCGAGAACCAGCGGAGATCCGAGCCACGGCGGGTTCGAAAGGACCGCCGTGCGCGATCCACGCTGGGCCTCGCGTGGAGCGGCCGCGTCCGGGCTCCACAAGGCGGAGCGGGCAGCTCGATAGGAAGGGTCGTCATGGCGACCACTTTCTATTGAGACGTGCCGGCAGGTCGAGATCGGGACATTGGATGGCTCCACGCCGAAGTGGTGCATGGGATCTCGGCCCGGGTAAGCCTCCGTCCCTGCCCCGAATGCGGGACGTATCCAGCCGCTGGCACAAAACGATCCGCGTTCATTGCTCGGCTGTACGAAGCCGGGCTGTAGATGTGAATTGGCGCACCGAGAGGATGTAATAAGTAGACGGGTGATGGTGGTGGTGATAGTGATTTAAAACGAAATTTAGAAAAGTGAACAGAATTGGCAGTAAATGGAAAATTTTTGAATTGTTGGATTTGGACGAGCGAAATTGGTAGTGAGAGACCCCCGATGTGGTGGGATGGCAAATCCACCATCCCTCACAGGTGGGGGCAAATGCGCTATAGATTATGGGGTTTATGGCAGTGAAAACGAGCCAGGGAGGGCTTGGATAATGATAGGGATCTAGCGAAGATGACCTTAGGTAACGATAAGGTTAGTTAGTGACTGATACCTGTAGTGGGGACGCAGGTAGGTTAGTGTGGTTGATAATGACGTGGGAGCGCAATAGTTTAAAGGGACGACTGGGAAGCGCAAGTTTCAGAGGGGAGGAGTTAGCTGGGATGATGCCGTGTGTGGGAGAATGGAACAGGTGTGATTGCACAGGTGTGCAACTGAACAGGTGTGTGGAGCAGTGTATGAGGGAGTAGTGGTGATTGTGTATTGTGATGACCAAGTGGTCCAGGAAGAAAGGAGGGTGCAGGTGGCACCAGGTGAGATTGCACAGGTGTGCAACGACAGGTGAATGGAGGGCAGGTGTATGGAATAAATGGTATGGAGTATTGGAATGGATGGTCGTGGAGTGAGTATGGTGGAAATTGTGGAGTGGAGTGGATGGTGCGAAGGTGTGAATGGGGGAAGAGTGGACCCCCATCACGGATACCCGGGGCGGGTAGTGTAAGTGTTAGGTAGAGGGTATAGGTAAATTGTAGTTGGATATTGGCATCTGTGGTGCGGGTGACAGAATGGTATGTGGATGGGTGCGTTGGTGTTGTGGAAATGGCTGGGCGTGTAGCCTGTTAGTGTGTGTAGTTGGTTTGGGCACTCCACCACTGTAAGGATGTCGGCCAGGTGAGGCCGCAGGTGGGCTCTGGGAGCCGGTAGTAGTTGTGTGGATGGGGCCCGAGGATCCGGAGGACGGACCCGGGTAGCCCAGTGCCAAAGGGCACCAAGGGGTGACAGAGCCAGGAGAGGGGCTGCCCCCAGTTAGATAGGTTAGGGTGAGGAGCTAGGTAAGCTCGGGTGGCAACTACAGTGGTGGAGGTGTGCAGGTGGGTAGACCTGTTGGGAGAGGTACACGTCGCAGCCCAGAAATTGTGCTAGAGCACCGGGAGATGAATCGGGGGAGTGAGACCCCAAAAATTGAGGAGCACCACAGTTTGGCCAATGGGAATTGGTTATTAGAACCCGTAGTGTAAGTTGGCCAATGAATTGGCAGGGAAAGACCCCGGGTAGTGTAAAGTGTGTTAAAATCATTTAGAGGATAGTTAGGATGAAGGATCTCCTCACACCATCTGCATCCACTCACCTGAGGTGACAGGTACTCCACACCATGCCATGTTTGATTATTTTTTTACTGTGCAAATGTTTGGGTTGTGAGACGCATCATGACGTGGGTGTGACATTGTGCTTTGATGTTCCATCTCTGCCTCCTTATGAGGATTGATGATGAATTTGATGATGGCAAATTTTGAAGTAGAGGGATTGTGGTGACGAATTTGGTATAAGGGAAATATGGGGAAGACGTGACAGTAGTGACGAATTTGTAAATGGGTAGATTTTGTAAATATGGGGTAAGAGCAAGGGTAGTGTAGGTGACAGGGGGGTGACGTACGGTAGGGACGAGCTTTCTCACTTCGCCCTCCGTACGCATTTCACCTTGCATTGCCTTGTTTGACGTGTACCCTTGTGACCTTACCCCTCGCTCAATTGTCTTTCTTTTGTCTCCCACATGACCTGTGCGCCATTGGGTGCCGAGGGGAGCGTGCGTGAGGTGGCCATTGTGCGCCCGAGATTCCCAGAACCAGCACGCATTGCGTTGATGTACCACTTTATGGACCGCTGTTCGGCGGCCAAGTACCACTTGATGGACCCCAGGTTCTGGGGCAGAGCACCTCTGTTGGAGACCGGCCATAGTGGCCAGGGAATCTTGCTTGCGGACCTCGGTAAGGTGGCACCTATGCCAAACAGGTGGACCACCCTTAGTTGGCCCCTGAGGCCCTAAATAATAATAAAAAACGAACACAAGTTGTGCTTTTTTATTATGTCCAAATAGGCCGCATGAAGCCAGAAGACGTCAGGAAGAACATCGGCCCAGCAGACAAGGAGAAGACCACCACCAGTTGTTTTGTTGTGTCTATTATGAACCATGGTGACTGCGCACCGAGTGGTGCTTTGTGGTGCTTGTGGTGCTTTTGGGTGCTTTGGTGGTATTGGTACTGGTGCATCGATGCAATGCGTGCTGTCTCCTCCCTCCCAACAGGAATTTCTTTCTCTTGTTCCCTAAAAAGAAAAGAAAAAAACACACAGGTCCTGGGTTGCGTTGTAAATAAGAAATCACGTCATTGTAAATAATGCTCCCCACCGTAAATGTATAGTTTCAGAATAATTCCGTAATTCGGTTAGCTGTGGGCTTGAGTCTGTTAGACAGGATGCAATGCAATAGGGGGACATACTTATTTGTGTTTTAAAATTGTCACACTCAGGGTCAGGTTAATTGTAGAGGGAATTACACCTACATGTCACACTCAGTTAAGTCTAGTAGGCCCGAGGACGTGCCTGAAGAAAGGAGGGTGCAGTGTAACGATTTTGAGAAGTGTAACGGGTTTTGAGAAGTGTAACGGGTTTTGAGGAGTGTAACAATTTTGGAGGAAGGGTAACGGATGTGAAGAGTATGGTTTTGGTATGGTAACATCCTGGTAATGTAAATAATGGTCGCAGCCGTCCTCCTAATTAATTTCATAGAACATACACGCAGGTCACGATATATCTTTTAAATAGTGTATTTCCTTAGTCCATGTAGGCTAAGTATGTGTTTTCCACTAGATTGACTTTGCATTGTATCAAACAAAATAAGCGTAGGCCCTTCCAATTTCCCCAAAACCTCCCTTCCAATTGCCTTCCGCATTTTGGCTGGTTTTCTTCAAACCACCATTGGCCACGAGGTAAGGTTGGGGAAGAAAGGCGTGTCTCCACCTCGTCATAAGAAGCAAGGAGTGAACCAGCCCTAACAGCCAATCAACACCGCGGTGAGTGACCCGGTAGGCGCGCCCTCGGAGTCGGCGGCTTGATTTCGCTGGAGGTGATAAAAGCGACTGCAGGGGACTGCTTTACCAGATGAGAGATGACTGGAGATGAGCTGGAGAGGAGCAACGAGGCTGCACCAGAGAGAGGCCTTGGAGAGATACGCTGGGGGATGACCTGGAAGAGGAGCGCAATCCACCGCAAGCCCTACCTACCTACCTACCTGCCTGCCTGCAATACCCCCCTGTCGTTGGAGAGACGCGCTGAACGGAGGGAGACGGCTCCACCCCAGGAAGAGGAGCAGGTGTGCCGAGCCAGCGCGTGACGGCCGCGGATACGCGACGGAGGTTTTCCCGCCAAAACCGCGAGGGGTGCTGCGGCCTCCGACCTTGCCTTCCTCTCAAGCAATCAACCTCGAGCCATTACCTGCCTGCAATATCCATCGTGTGAGTGTGAACGTCCTGTCCTACTCGTTTGTCTTGGGGATTAAGTAAATGAAATAGAATAAGTTAACAATGCACTGTGTGACTGCTCTTTTCCATCTATTGCTGTAAATAATATTGGTCGCTCTAAAATATTGCTTGTGTGTGTATAATAAATCTGTTCTTCCTCCAAACTCTGTCTTTCTTCTCTCTTCTTCTCTTTCGGTCGCTTTAGAGGTTTCCCAATTGAATATCTGTAGCGCGATTAGTCAACGTTCGGTTGGAATCGGGTTCTAATCGGGGAGTAACTGTTCGGACGCGGTTAAATACACCACCGCTCGGTAAAATAACATCCAAAAACCGTGTCCGTAACAATATGAATGGACATTTGGATCACTGTCAGATCATTTGTAGGTCCAGAGATATTCAACTTTCTAAAATACGCAATTTCTTTTTTTTCTTTTTCAAAATGCTCAAACATGCGCCAGGTTTGCACCCATCAGTTTCTCAATGTACATGGTCTCCGGAGTACAAATCAATTATTAAAAAAAACCCCATTGTGGGACCTCCAGTGCACGGTTCACTCCCATGGCTGCTGGACAAAAAGCAAATCGAACAGTGTGTCCTGTTTCTAATTGTAGATTTGTAATGCCTGGAGACTTAGACCTGCCTGAGATTTCATATGAGGATCCAGAGGAAGAGCCTGAGATTGAGGAAGAGCTGTTGTGCAGGCGTCAACAGGAACGGGAAAAACGGCTTCTCACGCTCGTTAACTTCTCCAAGTGAGTATCTGCATTTTATACAATTGATTTTCAGCACTAAAACCTGGTAAGAGTATCGTGGGAAATGAGGTGCGGCTGGTGTTTTGATTGGTAGCCCTTCGAGAAAAGGAGGGAAATGTGAGTGGAAGGAGGGTTTACATTGTGTTCGGCAAAGGTTAAATATTTGAGACATCGGATTAAAGTTGGGGTGTCAAGGATCAAGGGTCAAAGACCAAATGGTGTTTTGCCATGAATTATGGTACAGTATTATAAAAACATGAGTGAATGAAAAGGTGGCTTGGTAAACGAGATAAGAACAAATAACATAAGGAACTACAGACTTGGCATTTAATATGGAATATTTTTTTGTGGGGGTGAACTTACTTTTCAAGATGTCTTAGAACCAAAAGTTCATTGGAATTATGTTGAAATTATTCTAGATTTTGTTAATGTGACCTTTAAAAGAAACAAAAACCACATTTGACATTTCGAAACAAATAAATTTATCCTTGAAAGTGATGTAAACTGATATCGAACTCAATTCACGGACAGTACTGTGTTAAACTTCTGTACGTTTACAAAGAAGTATCTCTTTATTTTGCACATTCGCCCAATTTTTTTTAAACAAAAACAAAAGTTAAATTACGACTGGGATTACGGACAGTAAAATTACAGTTCAGTACTTCGTGTAACCCCCACAAGCATTCAGGAGAGCACGTACACATTGAGGCATGCTGTTCACGAGATTTGCCAAGGTTTGGACAGGAATCGCTTGCCATGCAGTGACAATAGCCTGCTGCAATTCACGCACAGAGGTCGGCTGCTGGTCTAAGTGGTCGATTTGACGCGTTAATTCTGCCCACAAGTTCTCGATCGGATTCATATCGGGGGACATGGCAGGCCACTCCATATGCTCTACACCACGGTCAGCAAGAAAGTGTTGGATCATGCGAGCACGATGAGGCCGTGCATTGTCATCTTGGAAGACAAAGTTTCCTCGAAAGGCTGCACGAGCAAATGGAAGCAATGTTTCTTCCAGAATGGCCCTGTACTTGAACTGGTTCAGGTTTCCATTCAGAACAACCAGGTCAGTTTTGCCCCCTGCATGAAAAGCAGCCCAAACGGTCACCCCACCACCTCCAGCTTGGACTCTTGGCACTATACAATCTTTGTTGTAGGCTTCATGCACTTGTCTGCGCACTCGGACACGGCTATCTTGACGATAGACCAGAAATCTAGACTCGTCACTGAAGATCACGTGATTCCAGTGTCCTGGCTGCCATTGACGGTGCTCTCTGGCTCACTGCAATCGGCGCTGGCGGTGTTGGCTGGTCAGGCGTGGCTTTCTCAGGGGACGCCTGGCACGATAGCCTGCTTGAACCAGTCATTGGTTGACTAGCCTTCTGGATACAGGCACATTTGTCAGTTGCTGCCACTCAGCCCTAAGCCGATTAGCTGACTTGGTATGGCCATTGCGGACTAACAGGTGCAGCTGGCGATCATCCCTCCTTGTGGTTCTGCGGGGATGTCCTGGCCTCGGTATTGGAGTAGGGACACCCCTCTGAGCATTTCGTTTCAGGATCTTTGACACCTGACCTTGAGTGATTCCATACTGCCGAGCAATAGCACGCTGTTTCATGCCGTAATTTCGTAAAGCCACCACTCAATGACAAACAGCATTGTCGAGTTGACGGACCATCTCCAGAGGAAGCGGCAATAACTTTTGGAGACGTGCAGCAGTTGTTTTCCACTAATACAGAACGCAACAACCCTTGCATACCCGACTGTGAAGCCAATCATCAAATGCACCTGTCCGTACATTTTGCCACGCCACCTGTGATATAATCCTGTTGTTGACTTCTTGCTGTGACAGACAATCAGTGACATGGTTCTTTTAACAAATAAATCACCAAAGTGTAAAAGAAACTCACCAGATTGATATACTGAGTTAAGAAAGTAAACCCAAGTCAAGCAAAAAAAAATATTCCATATTAAATGCCAAGTCTGTAGATTACTGTAGGGTTCATAGAACGTGTTACCCCACACAGTGTTGAAGTGTACACTTCAATTTAAAAAAAAAAAATTTTTTAAAGATTGTTTCAATAATTACAGGATTTATCATGATTGAAGAAGCAGTCTTATATATCACCCTATATAACTCGTCCAAGTACTACAAAACTGGATGTTCTTGGAAGTAGTAAGAAGGCGATTTGTATCATACAGTGTTCAAGTATATAACTTCAATTAAAATAAAATAAAGATTTTAAAGATCATACAGATAAATTGATTCTGTTAGTTTACCGCGTTGATGCAGTGTCGATTACACCACCTTATTTAACACGTTACATTAGTTATTCGTGCTTGTTATGACGTCCTTTAACCCTTTGAGTACAGGATTTTTTTTGATAAAAATACCCCCGGTACGGGATTAATTTGGCATTTTGGTACGGGAATGCAACCACGTACTGACGATCTATTTATAGGTATAGTCGATGACGTGTAGTGACGTCGTCCGTGCACAAAACTTTTTTCGCGGGTTGTGGCACTGGACGTCATCACTACTCAAAGGGTTAAAACAGTACTTTTGATGTTCGGAATGATTTTCAATTTTGTTTGACTGCCAGACAGGCAGACAGAGTAAAATAAAATCGCACCTGTGTCCAAAGGAAGCGCTTCAGTTTGACATTTTAAATATGAAATAGGCAAAGCTTAGAAATGAATGAAACACTCCAAATTCCGTCTGTCTCCATGTGCTGCACAGCGGCATCACTGGGCGCCAAAGGCGCCCCGGCAATGTCACACGCTGGAGCATATCTTATTTATTAGTCCCCTACCGGTGTATACCGGAGGGGACTATAGGTTTGCACGCCGTCAGTCAGTCTGTCAGTCAGTCTGTCAGTCAGTCTGTCTGTCAGTCTGTCAGTCCGTCACGCAAAGAACAGTTTTCCATACTTTATTTCTAAACGCTTAATGCTAATGGTTTCAAACTTGGTATATGGTTTCTTCATGATAAGTTACAGATCAAGTTCGAACTTCACGACGTTTCGATCATCTTTGACAAAGTTATGGCACTTTGAACTTTGGGAATTCTGATAATTCTGATGATCCTTAACTCAGTGCCATTTTAAGTTTTAATTTCCTTTAAAAAAGATTTTCTCTGAAATAATAGGACCGATTGAGATTAAATTTTCACCGTAGGGGGGACTCGGTCTGCAGAATATTTTAATGGTAATTATGACGTCACAGGTCACGTGGTTCCGCCGCCATATTGTTTTTCGTGAAAACACGAAAACTCCTTTTTCTCTGCAACGGCTGAACAGATCGAGGCCAAACTTTGCAGGCAGAATCGCATACCCATGACGAACAAAAAAGTCAGCGAGCATGACGACATGCATCACATGGTTTCAGAGTTATGACGTTTTTAAGCATGAACCTTTAAAACCGAGCTTCTCCGTCATTTTTGAACCAATCGAGGGGAAACTTCACAGATCTGTTCTGCATGTCAGTCTACTAAAATGTCCTTTTGGAATTTGCGATAGGGCACGTGGTTTGGCAGATATCGTTAATTGAACGAAAATATTTTTAAAAATGGATATCTCTTGTTTATTCTAGAGTTCTCAAGTCGCACCGCACGCCCTCAGCCTCGTCTCGCGTACGTCAAAAGCGCGACAGCGCGCGCTTTCGTGAGGGGCGGAGCCAAGCCGAGCAACATATATATATACACATCGATCATTGATCGTGAACCGGAAAATATAATAAATTACTGATATTTAGCGACTCGAAAGGTTCTTTATCAACAACTTATTTTGTCGTGCTTCTGCTGACCTGTCTGCAAGGTGTATAAATCGAAGTCCCGAGGGCGAATCACAGGTGAGCCTGTCCTGAGGTAATTAGCGATTGGGAACGATTGGGAACGATTCAGAACCTGTGGGTAAATAACCCTTGGTAATTTCCCCAACAGTTTTCCGGACGACAGACTGCCGGTAGGGGACATGTATTGCAGCGCAATACTCAGAATGCTAAGCTTATTTGGCATAGGGGCGGTGTACTCTTAATGTATCTGTACTTGTTTCTTTCTGTTTTAAAATTAATGTTCCACTTTTGCTCCCCTTCATTTCTTCATTCAATCTGTGTTCTGATTTATTTTAATTATATTGTTGTGTCCCCAGGGTTAACACCCCATTGGGACGAATGACCGGAACGAGCTTTAACTCGAGGCATATTTTGAACTTGGCGGGATTATTTCTGGCGTGCGTGGGAAGGTTCAAAGTCTTACCTGGGACGGACGGCAGACACGGTTAATCCGAACCCACAAACAAACGAACCAGGACAAGAAAAGTAAAATTCAAATGCAAACAAATAATGAATTTATTAAAAGCAATTGTAACCCAAATAAAATGAATGCGAGGTAAAACCATTTCCTAATTTGAGACGTCTCCACTCAGACTCAAAATCAAACTAGAACGGCACTCAGTAGAGAGCATACCTCCGCCTGGTTGGCCATATCACTCAATGGTGAAGAATCGTTTAAAAAATTAAATAATTATCATATCCGAATTCATATTCAGATCTTCACCAAAATCGAATCTATTTGTCCTTGTCAGACACCCAACCGGTCCACCAAGTTTCGTCCAAATCCGTCCACAACTTTTTGAGATATCCTGCTATGTATGGTTTTTGGCCCTATCTCCCAATGGTGAAGAATCACTTTAAAAAATTCTAGTAGCCGGATCCGAATCCGGATCGTCACCAAAATCTAATCATTTTTGCCTTGTGACATATGCTACATCTCTGCCAAATTTTGTCCGAATCCGTCCACAACTTTTTTTTTTTTTTTTTTTTTTTTTTTTGTATACAAGATCGAGGCTCGTGACAGAGCGAACATTAATCACACAGAAAGACAAACCGACACATAAAACATATAACATAGGGAGCGGTAGACAAGATGGGGAGAGAGGGGGAAGGACACAAACACAACATTTGAGAGCAGGGACCGAGAGACATGGAGACATCGAGAGATCTGAGAGAGGGCGAGGGCTTTGGGGTGGGGGGGGGGGGGGGGCGTGGGAAGGGGGCGGTGGGAGAGGTATAAAACATATGGACACTGCCAGGACTTCCAGGAAAGAAGTTGGAATTTCAAACAAGGTGGATCTGGGGTGAATTAGCGGGGGTAGAAAAGATCAAGGTTTTGGATGGGGGAAGATACGAGATGGTGGTGAACAGCTGTTTTAAAGACCTGGAGGGAGGAGTGGGATTGAAGGGAGTGAGGGAGTTTGTTCCAGAGGCGGGAGAAAAGAGGAATGAAAGAGTGAAGGTGAGCAGAGAGCCGAGATTTCGGCAGTTTAACCATCGGAGGGTTGCTGGCAGATCTTGTGCGACCTGTAGGAATATTTGGGGGACAGAGCACAGAGAGAGCTGGGGGTGCAAGGCCGGAGAGGAGTCGGTAGAAGACAGAAAGACCACCTACCTGCCTGCGGTGAGTGAGTGAAAGGCCCTCAGAGATAGCTTCATCGCGGGAGATTCCAATAATTCTGAAAGCTTTGGTTTCAACAGCGTGAAGCCGAGCTAGGTGTGAGGCAGGAGCACCGGCCCATAGGGGAGAACAGTATTCCATTGAGCTGCGGATGAAAGCCTTGTATGTGGTGAGGAGCTCAGGTGTGCCGAGGAAGGACTTCGCACGACGGAGGATGCCCAGTCGGCGACTGGCTTTGGAGGCCAGCTTGGAAATGTGGTTTTCACAAGAAAGATCATGGCAGATAGTGAGACCCAAAATCTTGAGCGACAGAACTTCTTGGAGAGGATTGTTGAGAAAGTAGATGGGAGGGTTGTCCAGTCGATCTTTTCGGAGAGACATAGTAAGAGTGTGAGATTTGTCAGGATTAAAAGACATGTTCCACTTGTTTGACCAGTCTGTGATTTTGTCCAGGTCTTCAGAGAGTGAGGAGGCAGCAGACTGCCGATCTGAGGGAAGAGGAATGGAGCGGCAGAGAGTGGAGTCATCAGCAAAGAGATAGAGAGGATTTTCGAGAGAGTCAGAGAGATCATTGATGAAGACCAGAAAAAGCACGGGGCCCAGAACACTGCCTTGGGGAACTCCAGCCTGAACAGGAAGAGGAGATGAGAGAAACCCATTCAGGGCCACACGTTGACGACGACTAGAGAGGAAGTCCGCCAGCCATGCGTGGAGATTTCCATGGATACCAAAGGAGGAGAGTTTGGTGAGCAGAGCGGGGTGCCAGACCGTGTCGAAGGCACGTGATATGTCGAGGGAGACAGCTCTAATTTCCTGTTTGGCATTGAGGACCTCCATCCATTGTTGAGACAGCAGAAGCAGCATGTCCAGAGTAGAGTGACCTGGTCTGAAACCAAATTGATGATCAGAGATCAAGCCATTGGAGAAGAGGAAAGATTTCATATCCGAAGCAATGATGGATTCCATGACTTTGCTGATAATTGGGAGAAGGCTGATTGGTCTGTAGTTGCTAGGATCTGTTTTTGCACCTTTTTTGTGCAAAGCGGTGATGTTGGCTGATTTCCAAGCAGATGGCAGTTGACCTTGAGCAAAAGAGAGGGTGAAGAGAACAGAGAGAGGGTGAGATAGAGCAGCAGAGCAGGATTTTAGGACCCGTGGGCTGATGCCGTCGGGTCCAGTTGCAGAATCAGAGTCGAGGGTTGACAGAAACTTTTCCACCTTGTCAGGAGGAAAGGACACGGAGTCCAGGAGCAGCAGGGTACGACTGGGTATGGTGGGTACAGAGAGGGATGGGTTTGGGACACAAGATTTAGAGGCAAACACAGAGTTGAGGCATTCAGCTTTTTCACGTGCGGAGTCAGCTGTGTAGCCGTTTGAGGTAAGGGAGGGGATGGAGGGGGAACAAACACCAGAAACGGATTTGACCAGACGCCACCAGGATTTGGAAGAGGGAGACAGATAAGAGAGTTCGGTCTTGAGAACGGAGAGATATTGTTTCTTTGAGATATTTTGTTCACAAACAGACAAACAAACAAACAGACAGGTGTGAAAACATCACCTCCATCCACATTTGGTGGTGGAGGTAACAAGGGAATGATAAAAGAAAATAAAATGATTTAGTTATCAGCCGGCACTCAGCTCTGCGTCGCCAATTGGCTGGTAAGGCTTACTGGTCATTCAGCACCTCCAAACCACCGCTCGGGAAGCGCACAAAATGGCGCGGAGTCGTGTTCCTCGAAGTCCCAACGTGAGGTCCTTCTCACGCTACCGACTGCCCCGAACCTCTCTTGTTCAGTCGCTTTCCACAAGCGCACACTAGCCAAAGATGTACCACCACCGGCGACCAAGCCAGAACAAAGGCAAATGCAAACACAGCCGTTCTCTTTAAAGCCAGCACACAAGAGAAATGTAACCGCCTCCAACAAACGCCAGGACAAAGAGACCAAAAATGGTGAGACCGCATCTTTTTCCTCCAGCTCTGGAATGTCCATGCTGAGTGCTGACGTCCCACTCTCTCCAATCATCGAGCGCGACTCAATCATCCTATCGCACCTCCACCAATCACGAAGGCCAGGGCGTGGCTTCCCCGCTATGAGTCTTCGGGGGTAGATTCCAATCATCATTCGGGAATGTTCAGATGACGTCGCTCCCTTGCCGATCGGCAAACGCTGTTTCTGTCGGCCTTGGCACCGCCGCGAGTGAATTTATCCATTTGTTATAGTTGTTTTAATGAGCCCTCGATTTCCTGGCTGGCCGAATGTAATAAAACCAAAGGGAAGACCACAGGAGCAAATTACACACTGTGGAATAAATATTTAAGCCCTATAATTAATTAGCACAAAGCCACGCCCCTTATGGCGACATGCAAACGCTCTTACCCTGACAGGCTGCCTAATTACGTACATCGAGATGGCTTCGCGGCATAGGGAGCATGCTAAGCGACACGATGCTAACTTTCCTTTGAGGTATTTAATGCCTACCCTCACAAACGTAACAATATATTTTAACTGCCTTTTCTTCCTTTTTCTTCTGTTATCAACACTACATTAACCTCACTCCACCGACATTTGACACTTGATATTTGAACATTTTGATGTTTTATACATGTCTTTAGGGGAGGGATCGGGATTGGTGCACTTTTTGTCCTACGTCGCACCGCGGAGCGAAAGGGGGACTATGGTTTTCCCCTCCGTCCGTGTGCGTCCGTGCGTGCGTTCGTCTGTGCGTGCGTTTGTCTGTGCGTGCGTGCGTCAGCATAGGACCAAATTCTAATTTGGTGTGTGGGTACAACCCACGTCAAAATCCAAGATGGCCGCCACCATGTATGTCTGACGCCATGTATGTCTGAACCTTGTGAGCGGAATATCTTGAAAAATAAGCGAAGTACCAACTTCTAATCTGGTGTGTGGGTGTATCTAGGCATAAGGAAGAACGCTATTGAAAATTGGGTCGCCATGTCAAAATCCAAGATAGCCGTCACCATATATATTTCTGAACCTTGTGAGCGAAATATCGTGAAAAATAAACGAACTACTAACGTCTAATCTGGTGTGTGGGTGTATCTACGCATAAGGAAGAACGCTATTGAAAATTGGGTCGCCACGTCAAAATCCAAGAAGGCCGCCGCCATGTATGTCTGAACCTTGTGAGCGGAATATCTTGAAAAATAAGCGAAGTACCGACGTCTAATCTGTTGTGTGGGTGTATCTAGGCACAAGGAAGAACGCTGTTTAAAATTGGGTCGCCATGTCAAAATCCAAGATGGCCGCCGCCATGTATGTCTGAACCTTGTGAGATGAATATCTTGAAAAATAAGCGAAGTACCAACTTCTAATTTGGTGTGTGGGTGTATCTCGGCATAAGGACGAACGCTATTGAAAATTGGGTCGCCATGTCAAAATCCAAGATGGCCGCCACCATATATATGTCTGAAACTTGTGAGCGAAATATCTCAAACAATAAGCGAAGTACCAACGTCTAATCTGGTGTGTGGGTGTATCCAGGCATAAGGAAGAAAGCTTTTGAAAATTGGGTCGCCACGTCGAAATCCAAGATGGCCGCCACTATATATATGTCTGAACCTTGTGAGCGAAATAACTTGAAAAATAAACGAACTACTAACTTCTAATCTGGTGTGTGGGTGTATCTACGCATAAGGGAGAACGCTATTGAAAATTGGGTCGCCACGTCAAAATCCAAGATGGCCGCCTTGCGTCTTCCACTTTGTCAACTCGCATCACTTCAACGACGGGGGACCTAGGCGTAACGCTTGTTGTCCCCGGTCGCACAGCGGAGCGAAAGGGGGACTATCACTTTCCCCTCCGTCCGTGTGTCCGTGCGTGTGTGCGGGCGTGCGTGCGGGCGTGCGTGCGTAAGCGAAGGACCGCATTCGAATTTGGTGTGTGGGTGCAACCCACGTCAAAATCCAAGATGGCCGCCGCTATGTATGTCTGATGCCATGTATGTCTGAACCTTGTAACCTGCATATCTTGAAAAATAAGCGAAGTACCAACTTCTCATCTGGTGTGTGGGTGTATCTAGGCATAAGGAAGAACGCTATTGAAAATTGGGTCACCACGTCAAAATCCAAGATGGCCGCCACCATATATATATGTCTGAAACCTGTGAGCGAAATATCTCGAAAAATAAGCGAAGTACCAACGTCTAATCCGTTGTGTGGGTGTATCTAGGCACAAGGAAGAACGCTGTTTAAAATCGGGTCGCCACGTCAAAAGCCAAGATGGCCGCCGCCATGTATGTCTGAACCTTTTGAGATGAATATCTTGAAAAATAAGCGAAGTACCAACCTCTAATTTGGTGTGTGGGTGTATCTAGGCACAAGCAAGAACGCTGTTTAAAATTGGGTCGCCACGTCAAAATCCAAGATGGCCGCCGCCATGTATGTCTGAACCTTGTGAGATGAATATCTTGAAAAATAAGTGAAGTACCAACTTCTAATTTGGTGTGTGGGTGTATCTCGGCATAAGGACGAACGCTATTGAAAATTGGGTCGCCACGTCAAAATCCAAGATGGCCGCCACCATATATATGTCTGAAACTTGTGAGCGAAATATCTCGAACAATAAGCGAAGTGCCAACGTCTAATCTGGTGTGTGGGTGTATCTATTGGGTCGTCACGTCAAAATCAAAGATGGCCGCCGCCATGTATGTCCGAACCTTGTGAGATGATTATCTTCAAAAATAAGCGAAGTACCAACTTCTAATTTGGTGTGTGGGTGTATCTCGCCATAAGGAAGAAAGCTTTTGAAAATTGGGTCGCCACGTCAAAATCCAAGATGGCCGCCACCATATATATGTCTAACCTTGTGAGCGAAATATCTTGAAAAGTAAGCGAAGTACCAACTTCTAATCTGGTGTGTTGCTGTATCTAGGCATGAGGAAGAACGCTATTGAAAATTGGGTCGCCATGTCAAAATCCAAGATGGCCGCCGTCATGTATGTCTGAATCTTGAGATGAATATCTTGAAAGATAAGCGAAGTACCAACTTCTAATTTGGTGTGTGGGTGTATCTCGGCATAATGAAGACCGCTATTGTAAATCGGTCGCCACGTCAAAATCCAAGATGGCCGCCACCATATATATGTCTGAACCTTGTGAGCGACATATCTTGAAAAATAAGCGAAGTACCTTCTGGTGTGTGGGTGTATCTAGGCATAAGGAAGAACGCTATTGAAAATTGGGTCGCCACGTCAAAATCCAAGATGGCCGCCTCCATGTATGTCTGAACCTTGTGAGCGAAATATCATATCGTAGCATGTTTTCTGCGTGTTCCACTTTGTCAACTCACATCACTTCCCCGACGGGGGACCTAGGCATAACGCTTGTTTATATACAGTCGAGGCTCGTGGAGAAGCTGAAACAGATCAGGATATCAGAAACAGATCAGAAAGAGTGGAGGGAAGCACAGCAACAGCAGGATTGAGGGATTTGGAGAAATAAGGGATGTGCGGAAGAATGAGGGTTAAGGGGAGGGCACACGGTGTGGGCAAGGTGGATATAGTTGCAAACTCTCAATATGGAAAAACTGGAAACTTGGAAAGAGGTGGGCTTGGGAAGGGTTAACGTGGGTGGGTAGAAAATATCATGGTTTAGGATGGGGGATGATCTGAGATGGTCGTGAACAGCTGTCTTGTAGACCTGGAGCGAAGAATGAGATTGAAGAGAATGGGGAAGTTGGTTCGATCGGTGGAAAAAAAGAGGAACGGATAAATAAAGTAACTCTTTATCCAATTTGTAGTTATTAATAACCTTAAACCCTTTTTGTGATTTGTCATTATCAATAACTTGGAGATAATATACCCCATGTTATAATTTACAAAACTAGTCCTTTAGGATGCTACTCTGACTCGATTACAATTTTCTTCTGTCAGTTGAGCATCTAAATGGGTTGATTACCTTTAGACTCCTCAGGGTCATTCCTGCTCTTTGAGGGTCACAGTGGCCCGCCCTGTGAGACAACATTAATTGTGATACGCCACGGGATATCAAATGGGATAAGATAATCCAATGGGATACAATCCTCCAATGGGACATCATGTGGGAACAGATTCTCCAATGGGACATCATATTGGATCAGATCCTCCAATTGGTCCATTATATGAGATCAGATCCTCCAATTGGACAAAATTGGGATGAGCAATTAATCATAAAGCTTAAGCATAAACTTAAGTATTTGCTACCATTTGGAGGATATTGTTCTAAAGATGTTACTATTTACTCTCCTAAGGCTCTTTTTTTGCAAATCGCTGTCATGTTTTTGAGATTGGTTGAACCAAACAAAGGATGAAAAATATGAAATTGGAAAATGAGGGAGGCGTGGTAATCCCCACCCTGTGGAGTAATACTGATGTATGTACCGTGGTTTTTACGCGCGCATACTAGATCATCTGAAGAACTCTGCAAAAAATTTTATTACCTTGTAATTAAATCAAAGAAAGTAATTCAAATCAAATCATAGAAAAGAGTCACATCACAGTACCGGTATGAATATATGACTATACCGGTATATCAATGTGAAAAATTTTATCGGGATAACTGGTATATCGATATATCGCCGGACCCTGGTATATGCGTACATACTTGCTTACATTTGCCCAATTTTAGTATGATCTCTGGAACATGTCTGTTCAAATAGTTGAAGAAAGTTAACTGTATTTAACTTTAAATTTGAAGCCGATGACACCTATGAACGGGTTGTGATTATGCTCACATGGTTTGGGCTGGGACTGTGTCGCATATAATTTTTTATACTGAGCTAAGTCTAATTGATAATAGCCAAACCTTAAACACCGGTAACTGCAGATAACAGGTCGACTGAAAGATAGCAGAGAATGATCATTTCCAGTTTGGATATTCTTGAAGATGAATCACATTTTGGATTGTGTTCAAAACCTCTGGTTCTGTAATAAATAGTTTCTGGCCGCAAAATGTTCCCATGGCTCCTGGCGTGTTCCTCGTCCGTGAAACCATCAACTTCTTGGTGCTGCTGAAGCGGTTCAGGGAACCCAAGGATGGGGAGAATAGGGGGAGGGGGAGGGTCAGTTTGTGGATGTAATCCCACCTGTTACCATGATCCAACTTGCTCTTGGAGCCTGGGAAGATGCTGCCGGCACCGTGCGAGTTCTGCGAGCATGATTCCATCTGCTCCCGGGGTTTGCCAAAAGGTTCAAGGGTCCTAGGTGGCTTCTTCCCACTTCTGGGAAGGATCCACAAATGGCGTCCCATCCTGCAAATCACATGATTTCTCTCACAGGCTGCTATGCAAAAAAAACCCCAAACATTTAAAGCTAGGTGAATCATGCACGGGCATTCTCTGCACTGCAAGGTGGCCTCCGCAGACTGAATCTCACCTTCTCCTCATGTCCACAAATTGGTGCTGTGTTCCAGCTGTATGCCATCCTTGGATCCCTTTAATATATGGCTTTAAATGAAAAGTTAAAACTGCAGATGTTTATTTTGCTCCATTTGTGGGTGTACCATCTTTCATATACAAATGTTCCTCATCTCACTCTTCATCAATGGTTTGCAGTACCTCTGAACATTATGGCTAGTGTAAAGCTCCACTTTCTTTATAGCAGTGAGTCCTTGTGAATAAGCAATTCAGAAATCTACAGCACATATATTGTTTTTCAGAATATCACGTGCTAAGCCCTCTTTGACCAAACGAGACTGTATTCACCACTTCATGTGGTCTTTGTCCATGTCACAGCCTTACATTGGGACAAAGAGACTTGTGTCGATGCCGCCTACGTCTACTTAATTTTCTCGACCGCCTGGCAACATACGAGGTGAGTGTTGGTGCACCAAAATGAGTCTTATCGCTGGAATATTAACTGACAATGAAACTCTATCTGTTGCTATAGGCCTGAATTGTATGCTGATTAAGATGCATTGGCTAGACTATGTACATGACTAGATGACCTTTGATCTTTTGACAAAATTATTAATTTGTCTTCTCCATATTCCCAAAATAAAGTTTTGTTGAAAATTTGAGGGCAAAACAAATGGTAAAAACGTTATGGCCTGGACAGACACACACACACAACAGACTACTGAATCAGTCTACCTAATTAGTATCAAATACATAACAGATTGCCCAAATTGGTGAATAGTGCAACAGACTACTGAATCTAATTTGAAAGCAAACACGAAGAAACAAACCAGAGAAGGTATCCCTAACCCACCTAGCAAAATATTTCCAAAAACACGTGTGAATAGAAGATGTCACACAATAAACCGAAAAGCGATTACAGCCCCAACAATTGCAAAAAGGAAGAAATAAAAATATAAAACAAAATATCAACAGATATACACAGACAACTGGGTAAACGATAAAAAGAGCAGGAAAGTATATAAAAAAAAAAAAGAGTTGGACAGATTGGGAGTATAAAAGAAAGCTCTTTGGAATGGTTAAGAAGAGGTCAGCTCAACTGGGATGGAGAACGAATCATGAAAATGCTCAAGACCAGAAACACCACACCTATGGCTTTAAGAAAATGGTGGGACTGAGTCAATCGGACAAGTGTAGGTTCTACAAGGTGGAAACAAAGTACAAGCCACCTCCTGTCGGGGTATAAAAAAAAACTCATATCAGAATAGCTGTACACCCAAAGGCACAACAAGGTAGGTAGAGTAATCCACTGACACATCTGCAAAAGTCTCAATATCCCAGTTCCAGAAAACTCATGGAAACGTGAACCGAAAGCAATCTGTGAAAACAAGGAAGTAATACTCACGTATGACCTAATGATCCCATCAAGCAGGAACATAGAAAACAAAGCAATGCGAACTGATATAATACTGAGGTAAAAAAAATAAAAGAAGGCATTGCTAATTGAGGTGTCAGTACCCAGCGATTTTGGCCTAAACAATATAGAACTCAAGAAAATGACCAAATACCAAGACCTCAAAAAAATGAAGTGAAAAGATCCTGGAAGCTGAAGAGCACCAAAATGACCAGTAATAATTGGAGCAACAGGAATGATAAAAAAGAACCTTAGAGATCTTAAAAACCAGCCCAGGAAATATTACTACAAACAAACTGCAGTTGGAAGCTGTCCGAGGCTTGATGACGATTCTCAAAAAAGACCTTGGAACAAAACTTTAGGAACAAGAAAACTTCACCATCTGCTCCATGAATAATGATTCCTTGCTGAAACAGAGGTGGATACTTCGAGACCTGGTAGGACTCATTTCCACCTTCTGAATCCCGCATATGGAGATGACAACCAACGACACACACACAGACATACACAGACACACATAAGTGATTGCAAAACTCCGTCTCCTGCTATGTGGGGGACAGGCTTATAACAATGGCCCGGTGAGGACCAGAATGGGAAAGGATCAAGCATTTGTGGAAGATATTGTGACCCATGTGCATGGGTGAACGCATGAGGTAATGATTGCGAGCACATTTCAAACACTGAAGTGAGAATGAGATAACAGATGGATTGTGATGATTCCGCAAAAAGGGAGAATAAGGACACCTGATAAATGCAGTGTTTGGTGACATTGAGGGAAAACGAGCACCAGGAAGACAAAGAATAATTTGGATGGATGATATAAAGGAATGGTATAACATCAACGAACATGAGCAACTGAAAAGGAAAGCGGAAAACAGAGAAGAATGGAGATCCATGATTAGCAACCTTCGGATCGAAAACGCTACTTGAAGAGAAACAAATACATGAATGCAGGTGGGCAGTAAGCCTGGACTTTGGGATGTTGAGCAGATGAGGGTTTCTTATGGAATGTGTATAACTTGGGGTGGCTAGGCTGCTAGGGCAGAGGTAGGAGACAGCAGAAGGAGTAAGGCCAGATGTAAGCTTAATATAAAATAGAACCCACCAACCTAACTAACACCAATGGGAGAGAAGCAAGGTGGGAATTGGGAGTACCAGCCCAAAGCGTGGAGCCATACATCATGGAGCTGCATATGAAAACCTTGAACACCATTGGGATCAGTGATGCTTTACGGAGTATACCCAGGTGGCAACTGGTCTTAGTGATATTATCCTTGGTGATATGAAAGGTTATGGCAGATAGTGAGGTCAAGGAGTTACCGAGACTGCACATATTTCAGTGGCTGTCCAGAGAAGTGCATTGGATACTTTGATTGCCGATCCTTGTGGAGAGATGGGTAGAGCGTGAGACTTGCCAGTGTTGAACGTCGTGTTTCAAGTAGCTGACCAGCTACCTATGTTGTCCAGATCTGAAGTAAGGGATACAGCATCAGCAAAATGGTAAAATTGGTTTTCAAGAGAATCAATTGGATTATTGATATAAGTCCTAAAACACTGCCTTGTCAAACCCAATCATTTTTAGGAAAGGACACCATTAAAGGCCATTCTCTGTTTTCACTCATAGATAAAGCAGATAACCACTTGAACATGGAGCAGAGAACTTTGAAGGAATACCGTACATGCAGCAAAGTTTCTCTGACATTCTTGGCACAATTTGGTTCATCAGGAATTTTGTTTTTTTATTTGCATACCATACCTAACGTCAACACTACAATAATTGTCTATGCTTGTTACTCTGCGCTCACAAAGCGAAAAGCGGGTTAGGCGAGTACGTATGTCGTACGTACCTGCATACGTGTCTGCATTTTTTTTCCTGCGCTTGCAAAGCAAAATGTGGGGTTAAGCAATTGGTTGCGGCTGTATGTACGTATGTCGTATGTATGTCGTATGTATGTTGTACACGCGTGTCTGCATTTTTAAAATTCATTTTCTTGGAAACCGTTGATCTGATTGACACAAACTTTTCACCATAGGTGTGGCTCCTCCTGTAGAATTTTGGGTGGAAATTATGATGTCATATGTCACGTGGTACGGGTGCCATGTTGGAAAAACGTTGCACCTTTATATCTCCGAAAACGCTCAACAGAAAAAAATTAAACATCGCTCATTGTCAATTGGAACATGGTGCGTTGTCAACTACTGTCCATGGATATTAAGATTTGTTAATGCTGATGTCATCTTTGCCTTCATTATGACGTCATAATTTGACAAGTACAACACTTGACCGATCAGTATGAATTTTTTTTCTCTCTCTAACTGTTGGTCCGACTGACACGAAATTTTCACCATAGGAGCTCTCCTGTAGAATTTTAAATGATAGTTATGATGTCATACGCCACGTGGTACAGGCACTATCTTGGAAAAAAACGAAAAACGTTGCACCTCTGTATCTCCAAAACCGCTCCATGGAAAAATTGAAATGCGACTCATTGTAAAGAACTCCGCATGGGGAATAAGTGTTAACGATGACGTCATGGTGCCTTAATTATGATGTCATAATTTGACAAGTACATAGAAACATACATAAAAACTTGGGTTGAACATTAAAAAAGAACTTTTAAAATCTTCTCCAGGATGACTGCCCAGATCAATGCGGAACTTCATGCACATGATCTATCTTTGGGGAATTTAGGGTGTCCATGAATAAATCACAGCTCACATGGTCTGGCAGCCATATTGGATTTAACGTAAAAACTTCAAAAACTTTCTCCAGAACAGCTAGACAGATCGAGGGCAACCTTCACACACATTTACCCCAAGCCTTGAGTATACCATGGTGTTCACAAATAAATCATAGGTCACATGGTCTGGAAGCCATGTTGGATCAAAGGGAAAAAAAACAAAAAAATATTTCTCTGAAACAACTGAACCTATTGAAGTAAAACTTTCCAAATATCATCTGACCCCATTGCTGCATATAGTGTCAAAAATGATGTCATAGGTCACCTGGTTTGTGAACCATCTTGTATCTAAGCAAAAAATCTTTTGAAAATCTTCTTATCTTAAACCGCTTAACCAATCAATGCAAAACTTTAACTAATTGATCAACTACCCATGGGAAATATAGTTAAAAAGGTGATGCATCGGTCACTAGTCTGGCAGCCATATTGGATCAAAGAAAGAAAAAAAACTTGAAAACAAACAAACAGAGGAGCACCAAGTCCTTCTCAAAACTGCGCAGGGTAAGTATTCTATGACTACCATCGAGTTGTTTCATTAAACCCAAACATCAATGCTAACCCTCAAGTTGATCCAGTACCAAGTTATCAAACTGTTGGTGCTTGCATTGGCAGGCTGCTCGCCCTTGCCACATTATTTTGGCTTTGCACTTGATACAACAATTTCGTGAAGATCAGCTCTGCAATCATTTGGTTTCATATGAAGCAAATCTCAACCTCAACCTTTCTGGCGTTGATGTCCACAAAAGTGATATTTAACAACGTTCAAGAAAGGGAACTATTTGGCAGTGCTTCATCTTCAAAAGCTGACATTTGATCATGAGTTGTTGATTTTGATTCATTTTCTTTTTCCTGTTGAATATCTGCTACAGGAGATCCTGGGGGGTCCTCAGGCAGCAGAACGTCTTTATAATGCTGAGTTCTTTAAAACCTTCCGCAGCCAGAACCTGCTGGTGTCAGCACGGAACTACACACGGGTGTGTAGTCTTATCATTTTGCACGCAACAGTTTTTGTGCTCATCTATGTATTATGTGTGTAACTATCGTTGGATTTTTGGCACTCTTCAATACACGTGATCCTATCTCATTCCAACCTTCTTTACATTTTTTTTCTTCATTCCTCCAACACTTGTTTCCCATCTTCTCTTCTGTATCGTTATTTTCTTCCTTTCCCCATTTTTTAAATAGCCCATCTTACCTCACTCCCCTGCTATGCATAGCAAATACATAGATAGCTTTTTATTTGGATTCTTATTATTCAGCCTTTTAAAAATATAATTTAAATAATAAGACATGCTAAACTAAACCTTTTCTCACCAAACGCTCCTCTGATGGTATCCATGGAAATCTCCACGCATGGCTTGCGGACTTCCTCTCTGGTCGTAGTCAACGTGTGGCCCTGAATGGATTTCACTCATCTCCCCCTTCCTGTTCAGGCTGGAGTTCCACAAGGCAGTGTTCTGGGCCCTGTGCTTTTTCTGGTCTTCATCAATGATCTCTCCGACTCTCTGGAAAATCCTCTCTATCTCTTTGCTGATGACTCCACTCTCTGCCGCTCCATTCCTCATCCCTCAGATCGTCAGTCTGCAGCTTCCTCACTCTCTGCAGATGTGGACAAAATCACAGACTGGTCAAACAAGTGGAACATGTCTTTCAATCCTGACAAATCTCCCACTCTTACTATATCTCTCCGAAAAGACCGACTGGACAACCCTCCCATTTACTTTCTCAACAATCCTCTCCAAGAAGTTCTGTCACTCAAGCTTTTGGGTCTCACTATCTGCCATGATTTTTCCTGGGAAAACCACATTTCCAAGCTGGCCTCCAAAGCCAGTCGCCGACTGGGCATCCTCCGTTGTGCGAAGTCCTTCCTCGGCACACCTGAGCTCCTCACCACATACAAGGCTTTCATCCGCAGCTCAATGGAATATTATTCTCCCCTCTGGGCCGGTGCTCCTGCCTCACACCTAGCTTGGCTTCACGCTGTTGAAACCAAAGCTTTCAGAATCATTGGAATCTCCTGGGATGAAGCTAACTCCGAGGGCCTTTCACTCACTCACCGCAGGCAGGTTGGTGGTCTTTCTGTCTTCTTCCGACTCCTCTCCGGCCCTGCTCCCCCAGCTCTCTCTATGCTCTGTCCCCCAAATATTCCTACAGGTTGCACAAGATCTGCCAGCAACCCTCTTATGGTTAAACTGCCAAAATCTAGGCTCTTTGCTCACCTTCACTCATTCATTCCTCTTTTTTCCCGCCTCTGGAATAAACTCCCACACTCCCTTCAATCCCAATCCTCCCTCCAGCTGTCTTTAAAAACAGCTGTTCACCACCATCTCTTATCTTCCCCCATCCAAAACCTTGATCTTTTCTACCCCCGTTAATTCACCCCAGATCCACTTTTCTGAAATACCAACTTCTTTCCTGGAAGTCCTAGCAATGTCCATGTGTTTTATACCTGTTCCACCACCCCCCCCCCCACCCCCTCTCCCATGCCTCCTCCCCCAAGCCCTCTCCCTCCCACAGATCTCCCGATGTCCTTGTTCTCTCCTGTTGTACTTGTGTGCTTCACGCTCTCTCCCCATCCTGTCTCCCGCTCCCTTTATTATATGTTTTATGTGTCCGTTTTTTTTTTTGGTGATTAATGCTGGCTCTTACACGAGCCTCCATCTTGTATACCAATAAATAAATAAATAAACCTAAGCTTGATACACACCACCTTTATTTTGTCTCCCTCTAATCTGGCTTGGAGCCTGGTGTTGGCTTAGCGGTTAGGGTGCCGGCTTGGGTTCGAATCCCGGTCGATCGCTGAATTAACGCCAGGGGGGTTGACTCAGCCCGTCATCCTTCCGAGGTCTGGAAATTGAGTACCATTTCACTGGTAATTCCCTATGTGTCGCAAGAGGCGACTAACAGGGTTGGCGGCAGTAAGAGCATCCGGCCATAAAACATTGCTTCAAAAAAGGGGATCACGGTGCCCGAAAAAGGCCAACCCCCGCTCCCAGGGAAAAATGGCCTCTGAAGGTGGTTCCTCTAATCTGGCTTGGGGAACCATCTCTGAATCTGTTTTGCAACTTAGTCTTCCATTTGTATTCCATTTGTATTCCAGTCTTCCATTTTGCAACTTAGTCTTAGTATGAGGCCATTTTGACCTCATAGCACATCTACACCTGTTGAACTTCTGTCCCAACCCCCTTATTCGCCACTCCTCATGCTGTGATGCATTTTGTCTTATCTGCCATTTCTTCCTCCCTCTCCTTCACTCTTAGTCAGGTTCAGTATGTCCAGATTTAAAGTTTTGTTGGATTTTTTGGGGGATTTGGAAAACTATATATTTTTGGAAACTATATTGTATAGTCAGTCAGAAAACCAATGTTGCTATTTGCACAGACTCCTGTATGGCGGCCATCTTGGATTTTCAAAATTTCCGCCGTAGAACTAATTTTTCTCAATATCTCAGCTTCTAAATAACATAGAGCTTTGATTCTAACGGCTAAACATACATTTTCAAGGGCCCCGAATCCAATGGTAACAAGTTCGATAAGCTAGACATGATCATAGAGCTCCTATGTGGCGGCCATCTTGGATTTTTCAAACTGGCTGCCGTAAAATTGATGTTTCTCAGGATCTCATCTTCTAAATAAGACGGAGCTTTGATTTTTCTAAATCCCAAAAACAATCCAACGAAATCTAAAATCTGGACATGCTGAACCTGAGTGGTGGTGATGTTGGAGTGGAACCTGAACCTGAATGAACCTGAACTTGAACCTGAACCTGAACATGAGTGGCCAACCCTACTGACCGTGATCATGCAAGCCAGTCAGCTAAGGATGTTGGCAGTTGGTGAAGATCATCCCACTATAATTTCATTTGACATGGCCCTCTACGAGAAGGTGGTGCAACTGCTGGATGCAAGACCTGACTTGAAACGTACAGTCGTCCCCAGACTGGGTGAGCTGCATGTTGTCATGGCGCCTCTCCGAGCCCTCGGAGCCTCCATGGAGAACTCAGGCATTGATGATGCTTGGGTAGAAGCTGATGTCTATGGTCCAGCCACGACGCGGCAAATCCTGAAATGTACACACTACAAGCGGTCTCTCCGTGCCCATATCTATATATATAAAACACAGTTTGTGTGTGTGTAATGTTACCGATAGACTCCTAAACGGAGAGGCTTACGTGCTTGATATTTGGCATACACATGCCCATTAAGCCTGGGACGAACATGGCCGAACTCAAAATATTGACGATCCATATTTTTTATTCATATTAACCTCAGCGCATTTCAGCGAAGTACCCGCTAATCTCAGCCGGTTCCATAGCAGCTCGCTGATTCGCTCAGAGCGATCACGTGATGTTCCATTCCCGCCGCCAGACTGATTCGCTCAGAGCAATCACGTGATGTTGCATCCCGTCACACGTCACACGTTTTTTCACCTTTTATGCGATCGTGTTTTGTATCGATTTTGTGCGATATGAATTAAATGTCTTTGAAACAGCTGTGAAACGTCTTTCCACAACCCTTCCGTAACCGATTGGAGCAGTTTATTGCCGCACAAAACGAGATCCGCGAAGCGAGTTGGTCGAGTCGTGCTGACCAAGATGGCTACACGGCGGTTTCACTTTTCACGGAGTTATGAGCGTTCTATATGT
>NW_027618343.1:0-76353 GCF_964187855.1 Myxine glutinosa
CACAGGGTGTGTTGGTGCAGAAAACCACTTTTCGCACTTGTATTCGTGTTGAAAAACCACTTTTCGCACTTGTGTTGGTGCAGGAAACCACTTTTGCACTTGTGATAGTGTTGGAAAACCACTTTTCGCACTTGTATTCGTGTTGAAAAACCACTTTTCGCACTTGTGTTAGTGTTGAAAAACGACTTTTCGCACTTGTGTTGGTGCAGGAAACCACTTTTGCACTTGTATTAGTGTGGAAAAACCACTTTTGCACTTGTGTTAGTGTTGAAAAACCACTTTTCGCACTTGTGTTGGTGCAGGAAACCACTTTTGCACTTGTGATAGTGTTGGAAAACCACTTTTGCACTTGTATTAGTGTGGAAAAACCACTTTTCGCACTTGTGTTAGTGTTGAAAAACCACTTTTCGCACTTGTGTTAGTGTTGAAAAACCACTTTCGCACTTGTGTTGGTGCAGGAAACCACTTTTGCACTTGTATTAGTGTGGAAAAAACACTTTTTGCACTTGTGATAGTGTTGGAAAACCACTTTTCGCACTTGTATTCGTGTTGAAAAACCACTTTTCGCACTTGTGTTGGTGCAGGAAACCACTTTTGCACTTGTATTAGTGTGGAAAAACCGCTTTTCGCACTTGTGCTAGTGTTGAAAAACCACTTTTCGCACTTGTGTTTGTGTTGAAAAACCACTTTTCGCACTTGTGTTAGTGTTGAAAAACCACTTTTCGCACTTGTGTTGGTGCAGGAAACCACTTTTGCACTTGTATTAGTGTGGAAAACCACTTCTCGCACTTGTGCTAGTGTTGAAAAACCACTTTTCGCACTTGTGTTTGTGTTGAAAAACCACTTTTCGCACTTGTGTTAGTGTTGAAAAACCACTTTTCGCACTTGTGCTAGTGTTGAAAAACCACTTTTCGCACTTGTGTTGGTGCAGGAAACCACGTTTGCACTTGTATTAGTGTGGAAAAACCACTTTTCGCACTTGTGTTAGTGTTGAAAAACCACTTTTCGCACTTGTGTTGGTGCAGGAAACCACTTTTGCACTTGTATTAGTGTGGAAAAACCACTTCTCGCACTTGTGCTAGTGTTGAAAAACCACTTTTCGCACTTGTGTTTGTGTTGAAAAACCACTTTTCGCACTTGTGTTAGTGTTGAAAAACCACTTTTCGCACTTGTGCTAGTGTTGAAAAACCACTTTTCGCACTTGTGTTGGTGCAGGAAACCACGTTTGCACTTGTATTAGTGTGGAAAAACCACTTTTCGCACTTGTGTTAGTGTTGAAAAACCACTTTTCGCACTTGTGTTAGTGTTGAAAAACCACTTTTCGCACTTGTGTTGGTGCAAGAAACCACTTTTGCACTTGTATTAGTGTGGAAAAAACACTTTTTGCACTTGTGATAGTGTTGAAAAACCACTTTTGCACTTGTATTAGTGTGGAAAAAACACTTTTCGCACTTGTGTTAGTGTTGAAAAACCACTTTTCGCACTTGTGTTGGTGCAGGAAACCACGTTTGCACTTGTATTAGTGTGGAAAAACCACTTTTCGCACTTGTGTTAGTGTTGAAAAACCACTTTCCGCACTTGTGTTAGTGTTGAAAAACCACTTTTCGCACTTGTGTTGGTGCAGGAAACCACTTTTGCACTTGTATTAGTGTGGAAAAATCACTTTTTGCACTTGTGATAGTGTTGAAAAACCACTTTTCGCACTTGTGTTGGTGCAGGAAACCACTTTTGCACTTGTATTAGTGTGGAAAAACCACTTTTCGCACTTGTGTTAGTGTTGAAAAACCACTTTTCGCACTTGTGTTAGTGTTGAAAACCTACTTTTCGCACTTGTGTTGGTGCAGGAAACCACTTTTGCACTTGTATTAGTGTGGAAAAACCACTTTTCGCACTTGTGTTAGTTTTGAAAAGCCACTTTTCGCACTTGTGTTGGTGCAGGAAACCACTTTTGCACTTGTATTAGTGTGGAAAAAACACTTTTTGCACTTGTGATAGTGTTGGAAAACCACTTTTCGCACTTGTATTCGTGTTGAAAAACCACTTTTCGCACTTGTGTTAGTGTTGAAAAACGACTTTTCGCACTTGTGTTGGTGCAGGAAACCACTTTTGCACTTGTATTAGTGTGGAAAAACCACTTTTCGCACTTGTGTTAGTGTTGAAAAACCACTTTTCGCACTTGTGTTAGTGTTGAAAAACCACTTTCGCACTTGTGTTGGTGCAGGAAACCACTTTTGCACTTGTATTAGTGTGGAAAAAACACTTTTTGCACTTGTGATAGTGTTGGAAAACGACTTTTCGCACATGTATTCGTGTTGAAAAACCACTTTTCGCACTTGTGTTGGTGCAGGAAACCACTTTTGCACTTGTATTAGTGTGGAAAAACCACTTTTCGCACTTGTGTTAGTGTTGAAAAACCACTTTTCGCACTTGTGTTGGTGCAGGAAACCACTTTTGCACTTGTGATAGTGTTGGAAAACCACTTTTGCACTTGTATTAGTGTGGAAAAACCACTTTTCGCACTTGTGTTAGTGTTGAAAAACCACTTTTCGCACTTGTGTTAGTGTTGAAAAACCACTTTCGCACTTGTGTTGGTGCAGGAAACCACTTTTGCACTTGTATTAGTGTGGAAAAAACACTTTTCGCACTTGTGTTAGTGTTGAAAAACCACTTTTCGCACTTGTGTTGGTGCAGGAAACCACTTTTGCACTTGTATTAGTGTGGAAAAACCACTTCTCGCACTTGTGCTAGTGTTGAAAAACCACTTTTCGCACTTGTGTTTGTGTTGAAAAACCACTTTTCGCACTTGTGTTAGTGTTGAAAAACCACTTTTCGCACTTGTGCTAGTGTTGAAAAACCACTTTTCGCACTTGTGTTGGTGCAGGAAACCACGTTTGCACTTGTATTAGTGTGGAAAAACCACTTTTCGCACTTGTGTTAGTGTTGAAAAACCACTTTTCGCACTTGTGTTAGTGTTGAAAAACCACTTTTCGCACTTGTGTTGGTGCAAGAAACCACTTTTGCAATTGTATTAGTGTGGAAAAAACACTTTTTGCACTTGTGATAGTGTTGAAAAACCACTTTTGCACTTGTATTAGTGTGGAAAAAACACTTTTCGCACTTGTGTTAGTGTTGAAAAACCACTTTTCGCACTTGTGTTGGTGCAGGAAACCACGTTTGCACTTGCATTAGTGTGGAAAAACCACTTTTCGCACTTGTGTTAGTGTTGAAAAACCACTTTCCGCACTTGTGTTAGTGTTGAAAAACCACTTTTCGCACTTGTGTTGGTGCAGGAAACCACTTTTGCACTTGTATTAGTGTGGAAAAATCACTTTTTGCACTTGTGATAGTGTTGAAAAACCACTTTTCGCACTTGTGTTGGTGCAGGAAACCACTTTTGCACTTGTATTAGTGTGGAAAAACCACTTTTCGCACTTGTGTTAGTGTTGAAAAACCACTTTTCGCACTTGTGTTAGTGTTGAAAACCTACTTTTCGCACTTGTGTTGGTGCAGGAAACCACTTTTGCACTTGTATTATTGTGGAAAAACCACTTTTCGCACTTGTGTTAGTGTTGAAAAACCACTTTTCGCACTTGTGTTGGTGCAGGAAACCACTTTTGCACTTGTATTAGTGTGGAAAAAACACTTTTTGCACTTGTGATAGTGTTGGAAAACCACTTTTCGCACTTGTATTCGTGTTGAAAAACCACTTTTCGCACTTGTGTTAGTGTTGAAAAACGACTTTTCGCACTTGTGTTGGTGCAGGAAACCACTTTTGCACTTGTATTAGTGTGGAAAAACCACTTTTCGCACTTGTGTTAGTGTTGAAAAACCACTTTTCGCACTTGTGTTAGTGTTGAAAAACCACTTTCGCACTTGTGTTGGTGCAGGAAACCACTTTTGCACTTGTATTAGTGTGGAAAAAACACTTTTTGCACTTGTGATAGTGTTGGAAAACGACTTTTCGCACTTGTATTCGTGTTGAAAAACCACTTTTCGCACTTGTGTTGGTGCAGGAAACCACTTTTGCACTTGTATTAGTGTGGAAAAACCACTTTTCGCACTTGTGTTAGTGTTGAAAAACCACTTTTCGCACTTGTGTTAGTGTTGAAAACCCACTTTTCGCACTTGTGTTGGTGCAGGAAACCACTTTTGCACTTGTATTAGTGTGGAAAAACCACTTTTCGCACTTGTGTTAGTGTTGAAAAACCACTTTTCGCACTTGTGTTGGTGCAGAAAACCACTTTTCGCACTTGTATTCGTGTTGAAAAACCACTTTTCGCACTTGTGTTGGTGCAGGAAACCACTTTTGCACTTGTGATAGCGTTGGAAAACCACTTTTCGCACTTGTATTCGTGTTGAAAAACCACTTTTCGCACTTGTGTTAGTGTTGAAAAACTACTTTTCGCACCTGTGTTGGTGCAGGAAACCACTTTTGCACTTGTATTAGTGTGGAAAAACCACTTTTCGCACTTGTGTTAGTGTTGAAAAACCACTTTTCGCACTTGTGTTAGTGTTGAAAAACCACTTTCGCACTTGTGTTGGTGCAGGAAACCACTTTTGCACTTGGATTAGTGTGGAAAAAACACTTTTTGCACTTGTGATAGTGTTGGAAAACCACTTTTTGCACTTGTATTCGTGTTGAAAAACCACTTTTCGCACTTGTGTTGGTGCAGGAAACCACTTTTGCACTTGTATTAGTGTGGAAAAACCACTTTTCGCACTTGTGCTAGTGTTGAAAAACCACTTTTCGCACTTGTGTTTGTGTTGAAAAACCACTTTTCGCACTTGTGTTAGTGTTGAAAAACCACTTTTCGCACTTGTGTTGGTGCAGGAAACCACTTTTGCACTTGTATTAGAGTGGAAAAACCACTTTTCGCACTTGTGTTAGTGTTGAAAAACCACTTTTCGCACTTGTGATACTGTTGAAAAACCACTTTTCGCACTTGTATTAGTGTGGAAAAACCACTTTTCGCACTTGTGTTAGTGTTGAAAAACCACTTTTCGCACTTGCGTTGGTGCAGGAAACCACTTTTGCACTTGTATTAGTGTGGAAAAACCACTTTTCGCACTTGTGTTAGTGTTGAAAAACCACTTTTCACACTTGTGTTAGTGTTGAAAAACCACTTTTCGCACTTGTGTTATTGCAGGAAACCACTTTTGCACTTGTATTAGTGTGGAAAAAACACTTTTTGCACTTGTGATAGTGTTGAAAAACCACTTTTCGCACTTGTATTCGTGTTGAAAAACCACTTTTCGCACTTGTGTTGGTGCAGTAAACCACTTTTGCACTTGTATTAGTGTGGAAAAATCACTTTTCGCACTTGTGCTAGTGTTGAAAAACCACTTTTCGCACTTGTGTTAGTGTTGAAAAACCACTTTTCGCACTTGTGTTGGTGCAGGAAACCACTTTTGCACTTGTATTAGTGTGGAAAAACCACTTCTCGCACTTGTGCTAGTGTTGAAAAACCACTTTTCGCACTTGTGTTTGTGTTGAAAAACCACTTTTCGCACTTGTGTTAGTGTTGAAAAACCACTTTTCGCACTTGTGTTAGTGTTGAAAAACCACTTTTCGCACTTGTGTTGGTGCAGGAAACCACTTTTGCACTTGTGATAGTGTTGGAAAACCACTTTTGCACTTGTATTAGTGTGGAAAAACCACTTTTCGCACTTGTGTTTAGTGTTGAAAAACCACTTTTCGCACTTGTGTTAGTGTTGAAAAACCACTTTCGCACTTGTGTTGGTGCAGGAAACCACTTTTGCACTTGTATTAGTGTGGAAAAAACACTTTTTGCACTTGTGATAGTGTTGGAAAACCACTTTTCGCACTTGTATTCGTGTTGAAAAACCACTTTTCGCACTTGTGTTGGTGCAGGAAACCACTTTTGCACTTGTATTAGTGTGGAAAAACCGCTTTTCGCACTTGTGCTAGTGTTGAAAAACCACTTTTCGCACTTGTGTTTGTGTTGAAAAACCACTTTTCGCACTTGTGTTAGTGTTGAAAAACCACTTTTCGCACTTGTGTTGGTGCAGGAAACCACTTTTGCACTTGTATTAGTGTGGAAAACCACTTCTCGCACTTGTGCTAGTGTTGAAAAACCACTTTTCGCACTTGTGTTTGTGTTGAAAAACCACTTTTCGCACTTGTGTTAGTGTTGAAAAACCACTTTTCGCACTTGTGCTAGTGTTGTAAAACCACTTTTCGCACTTGTGTTGGTGCAGGAAACCACGTTTGCACTTGTATTAGTGTGGAAAAACCACTTTTCGCACTTGTGTTAGTGTTGAAAAACCACTTTTCGCACTTGTGTTGGTGCAGGAAACCACTTTTGCACTTGTATTAGTGTGGAAAAACCACTTCTCGCACTTGTGCTAGTGTTGAAAAACCACTTTTCGCACTTGTGTTTGTGTTGAAAAACCACTTTTCGCACTTGTGTTAGTGTTGAAAAACCACTTTTCGCACTTGTGCTAGTGTTGAAAAACCACTTTTCGCACTTGTGTTGGTGCAGGAAACCACGTTTGCACTTGTATTAGTGTGGAAAAACCACTTTTCGCACTTGTGTTAGTGTTGAAAAACCACTTTTCGCACTTGTGTTAGTGTTGAAAAACCACTTTTCGCACTTGTGTTGGTGCAAGATACTACTTTTGCACTTGTATTAGTGTGGAAAAACACTTTTTGCACTTGTGATAGTGTTGAAAAACCACTTTTGCACTTGTATTAGTGTGGAAAAAACACTTTTCACACTTGTGTTAGTGTTGAAAAACCACTTTTCGCACTTGTGTTGGTGCAGGAAACCACGTTTGCACTTGCATTAGTGTGGAAAAACCACTTTTCGCACTTGTGTTAGTGTTGAAAAACCACTTTCCGCACTTGTGTTAGTGTTGAAAAACCACTTTTCGCACTTGTGTTGGTGCAGGAAACCACTTTTGCACTTGTATTAGTGTGGACAAATCACTTTTTGCAATTGTGATAGTGTTGAAAAACCACTTTTCGCACTTGTGTTGGTGCAGGAAACCACTTTTTGCACTTGTATTAGTGTGGAAAAACCACTTTTCGCACTTGTGTTAGTGTTGAAAAACCACTTTTCGCACTTGTGTTAGTGTTGAAAACCTACTTTTCGCACTTGTGGTTGGTGCAGGAAACCACATTTGCACTTGTATTAGTGTGGAAAAACCACTTTTCACACTTGTGTTAGTGTTGAAAAACCACTTTTCGCACTTGTGTTGGTGCAGGAAACCACTTTTGCACTTGTATTAGTGTGGAAAAAACACTTTTTGCACTTGTGATAGTGTTGGAAAACCACTTTTCGCACTTGTATTCGTGTTGAAAAACCACTTTTCGCACTTGTGTTAGTGTTGAAAAACGACTTTTCGCACTTGTGTTGGTGCAGGAAACCACTTTTGCACTTGTATTAGTGTGGAAAAACCACTTTTCGCACTTGTGTTAGTGTTGAAAAACCACTTTTCGCACTTGTGTTAGTGTTGAAAAACCACTTTCGCACTTGTGTTGGTGCAGGAAACCACTTTTGCACTTGTATTAGTGTGGAAAAAACACTTTTTGCACTTGTGATAGTGTTGGAAAACGACTTTTCGCACTTGTATTCGTGTTGAAAAACCACTTTTCGCACTTGTGTTGGTGCAGGAAACCACTTTTGCACTTGTATTAGTGTGGAAAAACCACTTTTCGCACTTGTGTTAGTGTTGAAAAACCACTTTTCGCACTTGTGTTAGTGTTGAAAACCCACTTTTCGCACTTGTGTTGGTGCAGGAAACCACTTTTGCACTTGTATTAGTGTGGAAAAACCACTTTTCGCACTTGTGTTAGTGTTGAAAAACCACTTTTCGCACTTGTGTTGGTGCAGAAAACCACTTTTCGCACTTGTATTCGTGTTGAAAAACCACTTTTCGCACTTGTGTTGGTGCAGGAAACCACTTTTGCACTTGTGATAGTGTTGGAAAACCACTTTTCGCACTTGTATTCGTGTTGAAAAACCACTTTTCGCACTTGTGTTAGTGTTGAAAAACTACTTTTCGCACTTGTGTTGGTGCAGGAAACCACTTTTGCACTTGTATTAGTGTGGAAAAACCACTTTTCGCACTTGTGTTAGTGTTGAAAAACCACTTTTCGCACTTGTGTTAGTGTTGAAAAACCACTTTCGCACTTGTGTTGGTGCAGGAAACCACTTTTGCACTTGGATTAATGTGGAAAAAACACTTTTTGCACTTGTGATAGTGTTGGAAAACCACTTTTTGCACTTGTATTCGTGTTGAAAAACCACTTTTCGCACTTGTGTTGGTGCAGGAAACCACTTTTGCACTTGTATTAGTGTGGAAAAACCACTTTTCGCACTTGTGCTAGTGTTGAAAAACCACTTTTCGCACTTGTGTTTGTGTTGAAAAACCACTTTTCGCACTTGTGTTAGTGTTGAAAAACCACTTTTCGCACTTGTGTTGGTGCAGGAAACCACTTTTGCACTTGTATTAGAGTGGAAAAACCACTTTTCGCACTTGTGTTAGTGTTGAAAAACCACTTTTCGCACTTGTGATACTGTTGAAAAACCACTTTTCGCACTTGTATTAGTGTGGAAAAACCACTTTTCGCACTTGTGTTAGTGTTGAAAAACCACTTTTCGCACTTGCGTTGGTGCAGGAAACCACTTTTGCACTTGTATTAGTGTGGAAAAACCACTTTTCGCACTTGTGTTAGTGTTGAAAAACCACTTTTCACACTTGTGTTAGTGTTGAAAAACCACTTTTCGCACTTGTGTTATTGCAGGAAACCACTTTTGCACTTGTATTAGTGTGGAAAAAACACTTTTTGCACTTGTGATAGTGTTGAAAAACCACTTTTCGCACTTGTATTCGTGTTGAAAAACCACTTTTCGCACTTGTGTTGGTGCAGTAAACCACTTTTGCACTTGTATTAGTGTGGAAAAATCACTTTTCGCACTTGTGCTAGTGTTGAAAAACCACTTTTCGCACTTGTGTTAGTGTTGAAAAACCACTTTTCGCACTTGTGTTGGTGCAGGAAACCACTTTTGCACTTGTATTAGTGTGGAAAAACCACTTCTCGCACTTGTGCTAGTGTTGAAAAACCACTTTTCGCACTTGTGTTTGTGTTGAAAAACCACTTTTCGCACTTGTGTTAGTGTTGAAAAACCACTTTTCGCACTTGTGTTAGTGTTGAAAAACCACTTTTCGCACTTGTGTTGGTGCAGGAAACCACTTTTGCACTTGTATTAGTGTGGAAAAAACACTTTTTGCACTTGTGATAGTGTTGAAAAACCACTTTTGCACTTGTATTAGTGTGGAAAAAACACTTTTCGCACTTGTGTTAGTGTTGAAAAACCACTTTTCGCACTTGTGTTGGTGCAGGAAACCACGTTTGCACTTGTATTAGTGTGGAAAAACCACTTTTCGCACTTGTGTTAGTGTTGAAAAACCACTTTCCGCACTTGTGTTAGTGTTGAAAAACCACTTTTCGCACTTGTGTTGGTGCAGGAAACCACTTTTGCACTTGTATTAGTGTGGAAAAATCACTTTTTGCACTTGTGATAGTGTTGAAAAACCACTTTTCGCACTTGTGTTGGTGCAGGAAACCACTTTTGCACTTGTATTAGTGTGGAAAAAACCACTTTTCGCACTTGTGTTAGTGTTGAAAAACCACTTTTCGCACTTGTGTTAGTGTTGAAAACCCACTTTTCGCACTTGTGTTGGTGCAGGAAACCACTTTTGCACTTGTATTAGTGTGGAAAAACCACTTTTCGCACTTGTGTTAGTGTTGAAAAACCACTTTTCGCACTTGTGTTGGTGCAGGAAACCACTTTTGCACTTGTATTAGTGTGGAAAAAACACTTTTTGCACTTGTGATAGTGTTGGAAAACCACTTTTCGCACTTGTATTCGTGTTGAAAAACCACTTTTCGCACTTGTGTTAGTGTTGAAAAACGACTTTTCGCACTTGTGTTGGTGCAGGAAACCACTTTTGCACTTGTATTAGTGTGGAAAAACCACTTTTCGCACTTGTGTTAGTGTTGAAAAACCACTTTTCGCACTTGTGTTAGTGTTGAAAAACCACTTTCGCACTCGTGTTGGTGCAGGAAACCACTTTTGCACTTGTATTAGTGTGGAAAAAACACTTTTTGCACTTGTGATAGTGTTGGAAAACGACTTTTCGCACTTGTATTCGTGTTGAAAAACCACTTTTCGCACTTGTGTTGGTGAAGGAAACCACTTTTGCACTTGTATTAGTGTGGAAAAACCACTTTTCGCACTTGTGTTAGTGTTGAAAAACCTCGCACTTGTGTTGGTGCAGAAAACCACTTTTCGCACTTGTATTCGTGTTGAAAAACCACTTTTCGCACTTGTGTTGGTGCAGGAAACCACTTTTGCACTTGTGATAGTGTTGGAAAACCACTTTTCGCACTTGTATTCGTGTTGAAAAACCACTTTTCGCACTTGTGTTAGTGTTGAAAAACGACTTTTCGCACTTGTGTTGGTGCAGGAAACCACTTTTGCACTTGTATTAGTGTGGAAAAACCACTTTTCGCACTTGTGTTAGTGTTGAAAAACCACTTTTCGCACTTGTGTTAGTGTTGAAAAACCACTTTCGCACTTGTGTTGGTGCAGGAAACCACTTTTGCACTTGTATTAGTGTGGAAAAAACACTTTTTGCACTTGTGATAGTGTTGGAAAACCACTTTTCACACTTGTATTCGTGTTGAAAAACCACTTTTCGCACTTGTGTTGGTGCAGGAAACCACTTTTGCACTTGTATTAGTGTGGAAAAACCACTTTTCGCACTTGTGCTAGTGTTGAAAAACCACTTTTCGCACTTGTGTTTGTGTTGAAAAACCACTTTTCGCACTTGTGTTAGTGTTGAAAAACCACTTTTCGCACTTGTGTTGGTGCAGGAAACCACTTTTGCACTTGTATTAGTGTGGAAAAACCACTTTTCGCACTTGTGTTAGTGTTGAAAAACCACTTTTCGCACTTGTGATACTGTTGAAAAACCACTTTTCGCACTTGTATTAGTGTGGAAAAACCACTTTTCGCACTTGTGTTAGTGTTGAAAAACCACTTTTCGCACTTGCGTTGGTGCAGGAAACCACTTTTGCACTTGTATTAGTGTGGAAAAACCACTTTTCGCACTTGTGTTAGTGTTGAAAAACCACTTTTCACACTTGTGTTAGTGTTGAAAAACCACTTTTCGCACTTGTGTTGGTGCAGGAAACCACTTTTGCACTTGTATTAGTGTGGAAAAAACACTTTTTGCACTTGTGATAGTGTTGAAAAACCACTTTTCGCACTTGTGTTAGTGTTGAAAAACCACTTTTCGCACTTGCGTTGGTGCAGGAAACCACTTTTGCACTTGTATTAGTGTGGAAAAACCACTTTTCGCACTTATGTTAGTGTTGAAAAACCACTTTTCGCACTTGTGTTAGTGTTGAAAAACCACTTTTCGCACTTGTGATGGTGCAGGAAACCACTTTTACACTTGTATTAGTGTTGAAAAACCACTTTTCGCACTTGTGTTAGTGTTGAAAAACCACTTTTCGCACTTGTGTCGGTGCAGGAAACCAATTTTGCACTTGTATTAGTGTGGAAAAAACACTTTTTACACTTGTGATAGTGTTGAAAAACCACTTTTCGCACTTGTATTCGTGTTGAAAAACCACTTTTCGCACTTGTGTTAGTGTTGAAAAACGACTTTTCGCACTTGTGTTGGTGCAGGAAACCACTTTTGCACTTGTATTAGTGTGGAAAAAACACTTTTTGCACTTGTGATAGTGTTGAAAAACCACTTTTCGCACTTGTATTCGTGTTGGAAAAACCACTTTTCGCACTTGTGTTGGTGCAGGAAACCACTTTTGCACTTGTATTAGTGTGGAAAAAATCACTTTTCGCACTTGTGCTAGTGTTGAAAAACCACTTTTTGCGCTTGTGTTAGTGTTGAAAAACCACTTTTCGCACTTGTGTTGGTGCAGGAAACCACTTTTGCACTTGTATTAGTGTGGAAAAACCACTTCTCGCACTTGTGCTAGTGTTGAAAAACCACTTTTCGCACTTGTGTTTGTGTTGAAAAACCACTTTTCGCACTTGTGTTAGTGTTGAAAAACCACTTTTCGCACTTGTGTTAGTGTTGAAAAACCACTTTTCGCACTTGTGTTGGTGCAGGAAACCACTTTTGCACTTGTATTAGTGTGGAAAAAACACTTTTTGCACTTGTGATAGTGTTGAAAAACCACTTTTGCACTTGTATTAGTGTGGAAAAAACACTTTTCGCACTTGTGTTAGTGTTGAAAACACTTTTCGCACTTGTGTTGGTGCAGGAAACCACGTTTGCACTTGTATTAGTGTGGAAAAACCACTTTTCGCACTTGTGTTAGTGTTGAAAAACCACTTTCCGCACTTGTGTTAGTGTTGAAAAACCACTTTTCGCACTTGTGTTGGTGCAGGAAACCACTTTTGCACTTGTATTAGTGTGGAAAAATCACTTTGTGCACTTGTGATAGTGTTGAAAAACCACTTTTCGCACTTGTGTTGGTGCAGGAAACCACTTTTGCACTTGTATTAGTGTGGAAAAACCACTTTTCGCACTTGTGTTAGTGTGGAAAAACCACTTTTCGCACTTGTGTTAGTGTTGAAAAACCACTTTTCGCACTTGTGTTGGTGCAGGAAACCACTTTTGCACTTGTATTAGTGTGGAAAAAACACTTTTTGCACTTGTGATAGTGTTGGAAAACCACTTTTCGCACTTGTATTCGTGTTGAAAAACCAATTTTCGCACTTGTGTTAGTGTTGAAAAATGACTTTTCGCACTTGTGTTGGTGCAGGAAACCACTTTTGCACTTGTATTAGTGTGGAAAAACCACTTTTTGCACTTGTCTTAGTGTTGAAAAACCACTTTTCGCACTTGTGTTAGTGTTGAAAAACCACTTTCGCACTTGTGTTGGTGCAGGAAACACTTTTGCACTTGTATTAGTGTGGGAAAAAACACTTTTTGCACTTGTGATAGTGTTGGAAAACGACTTTCGCACTTGTATTCGTGTTGAAAAACCACTTTTCGCACTTGTGTTGGTGCAGGAAACCACTTTTGCACTTGTATTAGTGTGGAAAAACCACTTTTCGCACTTGTGTTAGTGTTGAAAAACCACTTTTCGCACTTGTGTTAGTGTTGAAAACCCACTTTTCGCACTTGTGTTGGTGCAGGAAACCACTTTTGCACTTGTATTAGTGTGGAAAAACCACTTTTCGCACTTGTGTTAGTGTTGAAAAACCACTTTTCGCACTTGTGTTGGTGCAGAAAACCACTTTTCGCACTTGTATTCGTGTTGAAAAACCACTTTTCGCACTTGTGTTGGTGCAGGAAACCACTTTTGCACTTGTGATAGTGTTGGAAACCACTTTTCGCACTTGTATTCGTGTTGAAAAACCACTTTTCGCACTTGTGTTAGTGTTGAAAAACGACTTTTCGCACTTGTGTGGTGCAGGAAACCACTTTTGCACTTGTATTAGTGTGGAAAAACCACTTTTCGCACTTGTGTTAGTGTTGAAAAACCACTTTTCGCACTTGTGTTAGTGTTGAAAAACCACTTTCGCACTTTGTGTTGGTGCAGGAAACCACTTTTGCACTTGTATTAGTGTGGAAAAACACTTTTTGCACTTGTGATAGTGTTGGAAAACCACTTTTCACACTTGTATTCGTGTTGAAAAACCACTTTTCGCACTTGTGTAGGTGCAGGAAACCACTTTTGCACTTGTATTAGTGTGGAAAAACCACTTTTTGCACTTGTGCTAGTGTTGAAAAACCACTTTTCGCACTTGTGTTTGTGTTGAAAAACCACTTTTCGCACTTGTGTTAGTGTTGAAAAACCACTTTCGCACTTGTGTTGGTGCAGGAAACCACTTTTGCACTTGTATTAGTGTGGCAAAACCACTTTTCGCACTTGTGTTAGTGTTGAAAAACCACTTTTCGCACTTGTGATACTGTTGAAAAACCACTTTTCGCACTTGTATTAGTGTGGAAAAACCACTTTTCGCACTTGTGTTAGTGTTGAAAAACCACTTTTCGCACTTGCGTTGGTGCAGGAAACCACTTTTGCACTTGTATTAGTGTGGAAAAACCACTTTTCGCACTTGTGTTAGTGTTGAAAAACCACTTTTCACACTTGTGTTAGTGTTGAAAAACCACTTTTCGCACTTGTGTTGGTGCAGGAAACCACTTTTGCACTTGTATTAGTGTGGAAAAAACACTTTTTGCACTTGTGATAGTGTTGAAAAACCACTTTTCGCACTTGTGTTAGTGTTGAAAAACCACTTTTCGCACTTGCGTTGGTGCAGGAAACCACTTTTGCACTTGTATTAGTGTGGAAATAACCACTTTTCGCACTTATGTTAGTGTTGAAAAACCACTTTTCGCACTTGTGTTAGTGTTGAAAAACCACTTTTCGCACTTGTGATGGTGCAGGAAACCACTTTTACACTTGTATTAGTGTTGAAAAACCACTTTTCGCATTTGTGTTAGTGTTGAAAAACCACTTTTCACACTTGTGTCGGTGCAGGAAACCAATTTTGCACTTGTATTAGTGTGGAAAAAACACTTTTTGCACTTGTGATAGTGTTGAAAACCACTTTTCGCACTTGTGTTGGTGCAGTAAACCAATTTTGCACTTGTATTTGTGTGGAAAAACCACTTTTCGCACTTGTGTTAGTGTTGAAAAACCACTTTTCGCACTTGTGTTGGTGCAGGAAACCAATTTTGCACTTGTATTAGTGTGGAAAAACCATTTTCGCACTTGTGTTAGTGTTGAAAAACCACTTTTCGCACTTGTGTTAGTGTTGAAAAACCACTTTTCGCACTTGTGTTAGTGTTGAAAAACCACATTTCGCACTTGTGTTGGAACAGGAAACCACTTTTGCACCTGTATTAGTGTGGAAAAAACACTTTTCGCACTTGTGTTAGTGTTGAAAAATCACTTTTCGCACTTGTGTTGGTGCAGGAAACCACTTTTGCACTTGTATTAGTGTGGAAAAACCACTTTTCGCACTTGTGTTAGTGTTGAAAAACCACTTTTCGCACTTGTGTTAGTGTTGAAAAACAACTTTTCGCACTTATGTTGGTGCAGGAAACCACTTTTGCACTTGTATTAGTGTGGAAAAACCACCTTTCGCACTTGCGTTAGTGTTGAAAAACCACTTTTCGCACTTGTGTTGGTACAGGAAACCACTTTTGCACTTGTATTAGTGTGGAAAAAACACTTTTCGCACTTGTGTTAGTGTTGAAAAACCACTTTTCTCACTTGTGTTAGTGTTGAAAAACCACTTTTCGCAACTGTGTTAGTGTTGAAAAACCACTTTTCGCAATTGTGTTGGTGCAGGAAACCACTTTTGCACTTGTATTAGTGTGGAAAAACCACTTTTCGCACTTGTGTTAGTGTTGAAAAATCACTTTTCGCACTTGTGTTAGTGTTGAAAAACAACTTTTCGCACTTGAGTTGGTGCAGGAAACCACTTTTGCACTTGTATTAGTGTGGAAAAACCACTTTTCGCACTTGTGTTAGTGTGGAAAAACCACTTTTCGCACTTGTGTTAGTGTTGAAAAACCACTTTTGGCACTTGTGTTGGTGCAGGAAACCACTTTTGCACTTGTATTAATGTGGAAAAAACACTTTTTGCACTTGTGATAGTGTTGAAAAACCACTTTTCGCACTTGTGTTAGTGTTGAAAAACCACTTTTCGCACATGTGTTGGTGCAGGAAACCACTTTTGCACTTGTATTAGTTTGGAAAAAACACGTTTTGCACTTGTGATAGTGTTGAAAAACCACTTTTCGCACATGTGTTAGTGTTGAAAAACCACTTTTCGCACTTGTGTTGGTGCAGGAAACCACTTTTGCACTTGTATTAGTGTGGAAAAACCACTTTTCGCACTTGTGTTAGTGTTGAAAAACCACTTTTCGTACTTGTGTTAGTGTTGAAAAACCACTTTTCGCACTTGTGTTGGTGCAGGAAACCACTTTTGCACTTGTAGTGGTGTGGAAAAACCACTTTTCGCACTTGTGTTAGTGTTGATAAACCACTTTTCGCACTTGTGTTAGTGTTGAAAAACCACTTTTCGCACTTGTGTTGGTGCAGGAAACCACTTTTACACTTGTATTAGTGTGGAAAAAACACTTTTTGCACTTGTGATAGTGTTGAAAAACCACTTTTGCACTTGTAATAGTGTGGAAAAAACACTTTTCGCACTTGTGTTAGTGTAGAAAAACCACTTTTCGCACTTGTGTTAGTGTTGAAAAAACACTTTTCGCACTTGTGTTAGTGTTGAAAAACCACTTTTTGCACTTGTGATAGTGTTGAAAAACCACTTTTCGCACTTGTGTTGGTACAGGAAACCACTTTTGCACTTGTATTAGTGTGGAAAAAACACTTTTCGCACTTGTGTTAGTGTTGAAAAACCACTTTTTGCACTTGTGTTAGTGTTGAAAAACCACTTTTCGCACCTGTGTTAGTGTTGAAAAACCACTTTTCGCAATTGTGTTGGTGCAGGAAACCACTTTTGCACTTGTATTAGTGTGGAAAAACCACTTTTCGCACTTGTGTTAGTGTTGAAAAATCACTTTTCGCACTTGTGTTAGTGTTGAAAAACAACTTTTCGCACTTGTGTTGGTGCAGGAAACCACTTTTGCACTTGTATTAGTGTGGAAAAAACACTTTTTGCACTTGTGATAGTGTTGGAAAACCACTTTTCGCACTTGTATTCGTGTTGAAAAACCACTTTTCGCACTTGTGTTGGTGCAGGAAACCACTTTTGCACTTGTATTAGTGTGGAAAAACCGCTTTTCGCACTTGTGCTAGTGTTGAAAAACCACTTTTCGCACTTGTGTTTGTGTTGAAAAACCACTTTTCGCACTTGTGTTAGTGTTGAAAAACCACTTTTCGCACTTGTGTTGGTGCAGGAAACCACTTTTGCACTTGTATTAGTGTGGAAAACCACTTCTCGCACTTGTGCTAGTGTTGAAAAACCACTTTTCGCACTTGTGTTTGTGTTGAAAAACCACTTTTCGCACTTGTGTTAGTGTTGAAAAACCACTTTTCGCACTTGTGCTAGTGTTGAAAAACCACTTTTCGCACTTGTGTTGGTGCAGGAAACCACGTTTGCACTTGTATTAGTGTGGAAAAACCACTTTTCGCACTTGTGTTAGTGTTGAAAAACCACTTTTCGCACTTGTGTTGGTGCAGGAAACCACTTTTGCACTTGTATTAGTGTGGAAAAACCACTTCTCGCACTTGTGCTAGTGTTGAAAAACCACTTTTCGCACTTGTGTTTGTGTTGAAAAACCACTTTTCGCACTTGTGTTAGTGTTGAAAAACCACTTTTCGCACTTGTGCTAGTGTTGAAAAACCACTTTTCGCACTTGTGTTGGTGCAGGAAACCACGTTTGCACTTGTATTAGTGTGGAAAAACCACTTTTCGCACTTGTGTTAGTGTTGAAAAACCACTTTTCGCACTTGTGTTAGTGTTGAAAAACCACTTTTCGCACTTGTGTTGGTGCAAGATACTACTTTTGCACTTGTATTAGTGTGGAAAAAACACTTTTTGCACTTGTGATAGTGTTGAAAAACCACTTTTGCACTTGTATTAGTGTGGAAAAAACACTTTTCACACTTGTGTTAGTGTTGAAAAACCACTTTTCGCACTTGTGTTGGTGCAGGAAACCACGTTTGCACTTGCATTAGTGTGGAAAAACCACTTTTCGCACTTGTGTTAGTGTTGAAAAACCACTTTCCGCACTTGTGTTAGTGTTGAAAAACCACTTTTCGCACTTGTGTTGGTGCAGGAAACCACTTTTGCACTTGTATTAGTGTGGACAAATCACTTTTTGCACTTGTGATAGTGTTGAAAAACCACTTTTCGCACTTGTGTTGGTGCAGGAAACCACTTTTGCACTTGTATTAGTGTGGAAAAACCACTTTTCGCACTTGTGTTAGTGTTGAAAAACCACTTTTCGCACTTGTGTTAGTGTTGAAAACCTACTTTTCGCACTTGTGTTGGTGCAGGAAACCACATTTGCACTTGTATTAGTGTGGAAAAACCACTTTTCACACTTGTGTTAGTGTTGAAAAACCACTTTTCGCACTTGTGTTGGTGCAGGAAACCACTTTTGCACTTGTATTAGTGTGGAAAAAACACTTTTTGCACTTGTGATAGTGTTGGAAAACCACTTTTCGCACTTGTATTCGTGTTGAAAAACCACTTTTCGCACTTGTGTTAGTGTTGAAAAACGACTTTTCGCACTTGTGTTGGTGCAGGAAACCACTTTTGCACTTGTATTAGTGTGGAAAAACCACTTTTCGCACTTGTGTTAGTGTTGAAAAACCACTTTTCGCACTTGTGTTAGTGTTGAAAAACCACTTTCGCACTTGTGTTGGTGCAGGAAACCACTTTTGCACTTGTATTAGTGTGGAAAAAACACTTTTTGCACTTGTGATAGTGTTGGAAAACGACTTTTCGCACTTGTATTCGTGTTGAAAAACCACTTTTCGCACTTGTGTTGGTGCAGGAAACCACTTTTGCACTTGTATTAGTGTGGAAAAACCACTTTTCGCACTTGTGTTAGTGTTGAAAAACCACTTTTCGCACTTGTGTTAGTGTTGAAAACCCACTTTTCGCACTTGTGTTGGTGCAGGAAACCACTTTTGCACTTGTATTAGTGTGGAAAAACCACTTTTCGCACTTGTGTTAGTGTTGAAAAACCACTTTTCGCACTTGTGTTGGTGCAGGAAACCACTTTTGCACTTGTGATAGTGTTGGAAAACCACTTTTCGCACTTGTATTCGTGTTGAAAAACCACTTTTCGCACTTGTGTTAGTGTTGAAAAACTACTTTTCGCACTTGTGTTGGTGCAGGAAACCACTTTTGCACTTGTATTAGTGTGGAAAAACCACTTTTCGCACTTGTGTTAGTGTTGAAAAACCACTTTTCGCACTTGTGTTAGTGTTGAAAAACCACTTTCGCACTTGTGTTGGTGCAGGAAACCACTTTTGCACTTGGATTAGTGTGGAAAAAACACTTTTTGCACTTGTGATAGTGTTGGAAAACCACTTTTTGCACTTGTATTCGTGTTGAAAAACCACTTTTCGCACTTGTGTTGGTGCAGGAAACCACTTTTGCACTTGTATTAGTGTGGAAAAACCACTTTTCGCACTTGTGCTAGTGTTGAAAAACCACTTTTCGCACTTGTGTTTGTGTTGAAAAACCACTTTTCGCACTTGTGTTAGTGTTGAAAAACCACTTTTCGCACTTGTGTTGGTGCAGGAAACCACTTTTGCACTTGTATTAGAGTGGAAAAACCACTTTTCGCACTTGTGTTAGTGTTGAAAAACCACTTTTCGCACTTGTGATACTGTTGAAAAACCACTTTTCGCACTTGTATTAGTGTGGAAAAACCACTTTTCGCACTTGTGTTAGTGTTGAAAAACCACTTTTCGCACTTGCGTTGGTGCAGGAAACCACTTTTGCACTTGTATTAGTGTGGAAAAACCACTTTTCGCACTTGTGTTAGTGTTGAAAAACCACTTTTCACACTTGTGTTAGTGTTGAAAAACCACTTTTCGCACTTGTGTTATTGCAGGAAACCACTTTTGCACTTGTATTAGTGTGGAAAAAACACTTTTTGCACTTGTGATAGTGTTGAAAAACCACTTTTCGCACTTGTATTCGTGTTGAAAAACCACTTTTCGCACTTGTGTTGGTGCAGTAAACCACTTTTGCACTTGTATTAGTGTGGAAAAATCACTTTTCGCACTTGTGCTAGTGTTGAAAAACCACTTTTCGCACTTGTGTTAGTGTTGAAAAACCACTTTTCGCACTTGTGTTGGTGCAGGAAACCACTTTTGCACTTGTATTAGTGTGGAAAAACCACTTCTCGCACTTGTGCTAGTGTTGAAAAACCACTTTTCGCACTTGTGTTTGTGTTGAAAAACCACTTTTCGCACTTGTGTTAGTGTTGAAAAACCACTTTTCGCACTTGTGTTAGTGTTGAAAAACCACTTTTCGCACTTGTGTTGGTGCAGGAAACCACTTTTGCACTTGTATTAGTGTGGAAAAAACACTTTTTGCACTTGTGATAGTGTTGAAAAACCACTTTTGCACTTGTATTAGTGTGGAAAAAACACTTTTCGCACTTGTGTTAGTGTTGAAAAACCACTTTTCGCACTTGTGTTGGTGCAGGAAACCACGTTTGCACTTGTATTAGTGTGGAAAAACCACTTTTCGCACTTGTGTTAGTGTTGAAAAACCACTTTCCGCACTTGTGTTAGTGTTGAAAAACCACTTTTCGCACTTGTGTTGGTGCAGGAAACCACTTTTGCACTTGTATTAGTGTGGAAAAATCACTTTTTGCACTTGTGATAGTGTTGAAAAACCACTTTTCGCACTTGTGTTGGTGCAGGAAACCACTTTTGCACTTGTATTAGTGTGGAAAAAACCACTTTTCGCACTTGTGTTAGTGTTGAAAAACCACTTTTCGCACTTGTGTTAGTGTTGAAAACCCACTTTTCGCACTTGTGTTGGTGCAGGAAACCACTTTTGCACTTGTATTAGTGTGGAAAAACCACTTTTCGCACTTGTGTTAGTGTTGAAAAACCACTTTTCGCACTTGTGTTGGTGCAGGAAACCACTTTTGCACTTGTATTAGTGTGGAAAAAACACTTTTTGCACTTGTGATAGTGTTGGAAAACCACTTTTCGCACTTGTATTCGTGTTGAAAAACCACTTTTCGCACTTGTGTTAGTGTTGAAAAACGACTTTTCGCACTTGTGTTGGTGCAGGAAACCACTTTTGCACTTGTATTAGTGTGGAAAAACCACTTTTCGCACTTGTGTTAGTGTTGAAAAACCACTTTTCGCACTTGTGTTAGTGTTGAAAAACCACTTTCGCACTCGTGTTGGTGCAGGAAACCACTTTTGCACTTGTATTAGTGTGGAAAAAACACTTTTTGCACTTGTGATAGTGTTGGAAAACGACTTTTCGCACTTGTATTCGTGTTGAAAAACCACTTTTCGCACTTGTGTTGGTGAAGGAAACCACTTTTGCACTTGTATTAGTGTGGAAAAACCACTTTTCGCACTTGTGTTAGTGTTGAAAAACCTCGCACTTGTGTTGGTGCAGAAAACCACTTTTCGCACTTGTATTCGTGTTGAAAAACCACTTTTCGCACTTGTGTTGGTGCAGGAAACCACTTTTGCACTTGTGATAGTGTTGGAAAACCACTTTTCGCACTTGTATTCGTGTTGAAAAACCACTTTTCGCACTTGTGTTAGTGTTGAAAAACGACTTTTCGCACTTGTGTTGGTGCAGGAAACCACTTTTGCACTTGTATTAGTGTGGAAAAACCACTTTTCGCACTTGTGTTAGTGTTGAAAAACCACTTTTCGCACTTGTGTTAGTGTTGAAAAACCACTTTCGCACTTGTGTTGGTGCAGGAAACCACTTTTGCACTTGTATTAGTGTGGAAAAAACACTTTTTGCACTTGTGATAGTGTTGGAAAACCACTTTTCACACTTGTATTCGTGTTGAAAAACCACTTTTCGCACTTGTGTTGGTGCAGGAAACCACTTTTGCACTTGTATTAGTGTGGAAAAACCACTTTTCGCACTTGTGCTAGTGTTGAAAAACCACTTTTCGCACTTGTGTTTGTGTTGAAAAACCACTTTTCGCACTTGTGTTAGTGTTGAAAAACCACTTTTCGCACTTGTGTTGGTGCAGGAAACCACTTTTGCACTTGTATTAGTGTGGAAAAACCACTTTTCGCACTTGTGTTAGTGTTGAAAAACCACTTTTCGCACTTGTGATACTGTTGAAAAACCACTTTTCGCACTTGTATTAGTGTGGAAAAACCACTTTTCGCACTTGTGTTAGTGTTGAAAAACCACTTTTCGCACTTGCGTTGGTGCAGGAAACCACTTTTGCACTTGTATTAGTGTGGAAAAACCACTTTTCGCACTTGTGTTAGTGTTGAAAAACCACTTTTCACACTTGTGTTAGTGTTGAAAAACCACTTTTCGCACTTGTGTTGGTGCAGGAAACCACTTTTGCACTTGTATTAGTGTGGAAAAAACACTTTTTGCACTTGTGATAGTGTTGAAAAACCACTTTTCGCACTTGTGTTAGTGTTGAAAAACCACTTTTCGCACTTGCGTTGGTGCAGGAAACCACTTTTGCACTTGTATTAGTGTGGAAAAACCACTTTTCGCACTTATGTTAGTGTTGAAAAACCACTTTTCGCACTTGTGTTAGTGTTGAAAAACCACTTTTCGCACTTGTGATGGTGCAGGAAACCACTTTTACACTTGTATTAGTGTTGAAAAACCACTTTTCGCACTTGTGTTAGTGTTGAAAAACCACTTTTCGCACTTGTGTCGGTGCAGGAAACCAATTTTGCACTTGTATTAGTGTGGAAAAAACACTTTTTACACTTGTGATAGTGTTGAAAAACCACTTTTCGCACTTGTATTCGTGTTGAAAAACCACTTTTCGCACTTGTGTTAGTGTTGAAAAACGACTTTTCGCACTTGTGTTGGTGCAGGAAACCACTTTTGCACTTGTATTAGTGTGGAAAAAACACTTTTTGCACTTGTGATAGTGTTGAAAAACCACTTTTCGCACTTGTATTCGTGTTGAAAAACCACTTTTCGCACTTGTGTTGGTGCAGGAAACCACTTTTGCACTTGTATTAGTGTGGAAAAATCACTTTTCGCACTTGTGCTAGTGTTGAAAAACCACTTTTTGCGCTTGTGTTAGTGTTGAAAAACCACTTTTCGCACTTGTGTTGGTGCAGGAAACCACTTTTGCACTTGTATTAGTGTGGAAAAACCACTTCTCGCACTTGTGCTAGTGTTGAAAAACCACTTTTCGCACTTGTGTTTGTGTTGAAAAACCACTTTTCGCACTTGTGTTAGTGTTGAAAAACCACTTTTCGCACTTGTGTTAGTGTTGAAAAACCACTTTTCGCACTTGTGTTGGTGCAGGAAACCACTTTTGCACTTGTATTAGTGTGGAAAAAACACTTTTTGCACTTGTGATAGTGTTGAAAAACCACTTTTGCACTTGTATTAGTGTGGAAAAAACACTTTTCGCACTTGTGTTAGTGTTGAAAAACCACTTTTCGCACTTGTGTTGGTGCAGGAAACCACGTTTGCACTTGTATTAGTGTGGAAAAACCACTTTTCGCACTTGTGTTAGTGTTGAAAAACCACTTTCCGCACTTGTGTTAGTGTTGAAAAACCACTTTTCGCACTTGTGTTGGTGCAGGAAACCACTTTTGCACTTGTGATAGTGTTGGAAAACCACTTTTCGCACTTGTATTCGTGTTGAAAAACCACTTTTCGCACTTGTGTTAGTGTTGAAAAACGACTTTTCGCACTTGTGTTGGTGCAGGAAACCACTTTTGCACTTGTATTAGTGTGGAAAAACCACTTTTCGCACTTGTGTTAGTGTTGAAAAACCACTTTTCGCACTTGTGTTAGTGTTGAAAAACCACTTTCGCACTTGTGTTGGTGCAGGAAACCACTTTTGCACTTGTATTAGTGTGGAAAAAACACTTTTTGCACTTGTGATAGTGTTGGAAAACCACTTTTCACACTTGTATTCGTGTTGAAAAACCACTTTTCGCACTTGTGTAGGTGCAGGAAACCACTTTTGCACTTGTATTAGTGTGGAAAAACCACTTTTTGCACTTGTGCTAGTGTTGAAAAACCACTTTTCGCACTTGTGTTTGTGTTGAAAAACCACTTTTCGCACTTGTGTTAGTGTTGAAAAACCACTTTTCGCACTTGTGTTGGTGCAGGAAACCACTTTTGCACTTGTATTAGTGTGGCAAAACCACTTTTCGCACTTGTGTTAGTGTTGAAAAACCACTTTTCGCACTTGTGATACTGTTGAAAAACCACTTTTCGCACTTGTATTAGTGTGGAAAAACCACTTTTCGCACTTGTGTTAGTGTTGAAAAACCACTTTTCGCACTTGCGTTGGTGCAGGAAACCACTTTTGCACTTGTATTAGTGTGGAAAAACCACTTTTCGCACTTGTGTTAGTGTTGAAAAACCACTTTTCACACTTGTGTTAGTGTTGAAAAACCACTTTTCGCACTTGTGTTGGTGCAGGAAACCACTTTTGCACTTGTATTAGTGTGGAAAAAACACTTTTTGCACTTGTGATAGTGTTGAAAAACCACTTTTCGCACTTGTGTTAGTGTTGAAAAACCACTTTTCGCACTTGCGTTGGTGCAGGAAACCACTTTTGCACTTGTATTAGTGTGGAAATAACCACTTTTCGCACTTATGTTAGTGTTGAAAAACCACTTTTCGCACTTGTGTTAGTGTTGAAAAACCACTTTTCGCACTTGTGATGGTGCAGGAAACCACTTTTACACTTGTATTAGTGTTGAAAAACCACTTTTCGCATTTGTGTTAGTGTTGAAAAACCACTTTTCACACTTGTGTCGGTGCAGGAAACCAATTTTGCACTTGTATTAGTGTGGAAAAAACACTTTTTGCACTTGTGATAGTGTTGAAAAACCACTTTTCGCACTTGTGTTGGTGCAGTAAACCAATTTTGCACTTGTATTTGTGTGGAAAAACCACTTTTCGCACTTGTGTTAGTGTTGAAAAACCACTTTTCGCACTTGTGTTGGTGCAGGAAACCAATTTTGCACTTGTATTAGTGTGGAAAAACCACTTTTCGCACTTGTGTTAGTGTTGAAAAACCACTTTTCGCACTTGTGTTAGTGTTGAAAAACCACTTTTCGCACTTGTGTTAGTGTTGAAAAACCACATTTCGCACTTGTGTTGGAACAGGAAACCACTTTTGCACCTGTATTAGTGTGGAAAAAACACTTTTCGCACTTGTGTTAGTGTTGAAAAATCACTTTTCGCACTTGTGTTGGTGCAGGAAACCACTTTTGCACTTGTATTAGTGTGGAAAAACCACTTTTCGCACTTGTGTTAGTGTTGAAAAACCACTTTTCGCACTTGTGTTAGTGTTGAAAAACAACTTTTCGCACTTATGTTGGTGCAGGAAACCACTTTTGCACTTGTATTAGTGTGGAAAAACCACCTTTCGCACTTGTGTTAGTGTTGAAAAACCACTTTTCGCACTTGTGTTGGTACAGGAAACCACTTTTGCACTTGTATTAGTGTGGAAAAAACACTTTTCGCACTTGTGTTAGTGTTGAAAAACCACTTTTCTCACTTGTGTTAGTGTTGAAAAACCACTTTTCGCAACTGTGTTAGTGTTGAAAAACCACTTTTCGCAATTGTGTTGGTGCAGGAAACCACTTTTGCACTTGTATTAGTGTGGAAAAACCACTTTTCGCACTTGTGTTAGTGTTGAAAAATCACTTTTCGCACTTGTGTTAGTGTTGAAAAACAACTTTTCGCACTTGAGTTGGTGCAGGAAACCACTTTTGCACTTGTATTAGTGTGGAAAAACCACTTTTCGCACTTGTGTTAGTGTGGAAAAACCACTTTTCGCACTTGTGTTAGTGTTGAAAAACCACTTTTGGCACTTGTGTTGGTGCAGGAAACCACTTTTGCACTTGTATTAATGTGGAAAAAACACTTTTTGCACTTGTGATAGTGTTGAAAAACCACTTTTCGCACTTGTGTTAGTGTTGAAAAACCACTTTTCGCACATGTGTTGGTGCAGGAAACCACTTTTGCACTTGTATTAGTTTGGAAAAAACACGTTTTGCACTTGTGATAGTGTTGAAAAACCACTTTTCGCACATGTGTTAGTGTTGAAAAACCACTTTTCGCACTTGTGTTGGTGCAGGAAACCACTTTTGCACTTGTATTAGTGTGGAAAAACCACTTTTCGCACTTGTGTTAGTGTTGAAAAACCACTTTTCGTACTTGTGTTAGTGTTGAAAAACCACTTTTCGCACTTGTGTTGGTGCAGGAAACCACTTTTGCACTTGTAGTGGTGTGGAAAAACCACTTTTCGCACTTGTGTTAGTGTTGATAAACCACTTTTCGCACTTGTGTTAGTGTTGAAAAACCACTTTTCGCACTTGTGTTGGTGCAGGAAACCACTTTTACACTTGTATTAGTGTGGAAAAAACACTTTTTGCACTTGTGATAGTGTTGAAAAACCACTTTTGCACTTGTAATAGTGTGGAAAAAACACTTTTCGCACTTGTGTTAGTGTAGAAAAACCACTTTTCGCACTTGTGTTAGTGTTGAAAAAACACTTTTCGCACTTGTGTTAGTGTTGAAAAACCACTTTTTGCACTTGTGATAGTGTTGAAAAACCACTTTTCGCACTTGTGTTGGTACAGGAAACCACTTTTGCACTTGTATTAGTGTGGAAAAAACACTTTTCGCACTTGTGTTAGTGTTGAAAAACCACTTTTTGCACTTGTGTTAGTGTTGAAAAACCACTTTTCGCACCTGTGTTAGTGTTGAAAAACCACTTTTCGCAATTGTGTTGGTGCAGGAAACCACTTTTGCACTTGTATTAGTGTGGAAAAACCACTTTTCGCACTTGTGTTAGTGTTGAAAAATCACTTTTCGCACTTGTGTTAGTGTTGAAAAACAACTTTTCGCACTTGTGTTGGTGCAGGAAACCACTTTTGCACTTGTATTAGTGTGGAAAAAACACTTTTTGCACTTGTGATAGTGTTGGAAAACCACTTTTCGCACTTGTATTCGTGTTGAAAAACCACTTTTCGCACTTGTGTTGGTGCAGGAAACCACTTTTGCACTTGTATTAGTGTGGAAAAACCGCTTTTCGCACTTGTGCTAGTGTTGAAAAACCACTTTTCGCACTTGTGTTTGTGTTGAAAAACCACTTTTCGCACTTGTGTTAGTGTTGAAAAACCACTTTTCGCACTTGTGTTGGTGCAGGAAACCACTTTTGCACTTGTATTAGTGTGGAAAACCACTTCTCGCACTTGTGCTAGTGTTGAAAAACCACTTTTCGCACTTGTGTTTGTGTTGAAAAACCACTTTTCGCACTTGTGTTAGTGTTGAAAAACCACTTTTCGCACTTGTGCTAGTGTTGAAAAACCACTTTTCGCACTTGTGTTGGTGCAGGAAACCACGTTTGCACTTGTATTAGTGTGGAAAAACCACTTTTCGCACTTGTGTTAGTGTTGAAAAACCACTTTTCGCACTTGTGTTGGTGCAGGAAACCACTTTTGCACTTGTATTAGTGTGGAAAAACCACTTCTCGCACTTGTGCTAGTGTTGAAAAACCACTTTTCGCACTTGTGTTTGTGTTGAAAAACCACTTTTCGCACTTGTGTTAGTGTTGAAAAACCACTTTTCGCACTTGTGCTAGTGTTGAAAAACCACTTTTCGCACTTGTGTTGGTGCAGGAAACCACGTTTGCACTTGTATTAGTGTGGAAAAACCACTTTTCGCACTTGTGTTAGTGTTGAAAAACCACTTTTCGCACTTGTGTTAGTGTTGAAAAACCACTTTTCGCACTTGTGTTGGTGCAAGATACTACTTTTGCACTTGTATTAGTGTGGAAAAAACACTTTTTGCACTTGTGATAGTGTTGAAAAACCACTTTTGCACTTGTATTAGTGTGGAAAAAACACTTTTCACACTTGTGTTAGTGTTGAAAAACCACTTTTCGCACTTGTGTTGGTGCAGGAAACCACGTTTGCACTTGCATTAGTGTGGAAAAACCACTTTTCGCACTTGTGTTAGTGTTGAAAAACCACTTTCCGCACTTGTGTTAGTGTTGAAAAACCACTTTTCGCACTTGTGTTGGTGCAGGAAACCACTTTTGCACTTGTATTAGTGTGGACAAATCACTTTTTGCACTTGTGATAGTGTTGAAAAACCACTTTTCGCACTTGTGTTGGTGCAGGAAACCACTTTTGCACTTGTATTAGTGTGGAAAAACCACTTTTCGCACTTGTGTTAGTGTTGAAAAACCACTTTTCGCACTTGTGTTAGTGTTGAAAACCTACTTTTCGCACTTGTGTTGGTGCAGGAAACCACATTTGCACTTGTATTAGTGTGGAAAAACCACTTTTCACACTTGTGTTAGTGTTGAAAAACCACTTTTCGCACTTGTGTTGGTGCAGGAAACCACTTTTGCACTTGTATTAGTGTGGAAAAAACACTTTTTGCACTTGTGATAGTGTTGGAAAACCACTTTTCGCACTTGTATTCGTGTTGAAAAACCACTTTTCGCACTTGTGTTAGTGTTGAAAAACGACTTTTCGCACTTGTGTTGGTGCAGGAAACCACTTTTGCACTTGTATTAGTGTGGAAAAACCACTTTTCGCACTTGTGTTAGTGTTGAAAAACCACTTTTCGCACTTGTGTTAGTGTTGAAAAACCACTTTCGCACTTGTGTTGGTGCAGGAAACCACTTTTGCACTTGTATTAGTGTGGAAAAAACACTTTTTGCACTTGTGATAGTGTTGGAAAACGACTTTTCGCACTTGTATTCGTGTTGAAAAACCACTTTTCGCACTTGTGTTGGTGCAGGAAACCACTTTTGCACTTGTATTAGTGTGGAAAAACCACTTTTCGCACTTGTGTTAGTGTTGAAAAACCACTTTTCGCACTTGTGTTAGTGTTGAAAACCCACTTTTCGCACTTGTGTTGGTGCAGGAAACCACTTTTGCACTTGTATTAGTGTGGAAAAACCACTTTTCGCACTTGTGTTAGTGTTGAAAAACCACTTTTCTCACTTGTGTTAGTGTTGAAAAACCACTTTTCGCAACTGTGTTAGTGTTGAAAAACCACTTTTCGCAATTGTGTTGGTGCAGGAAACCACTTTTGCACTTGTATTAGTGTGGAAAAACCACTTTTCGCACTTGTGTTAGTGTTGAAAAATCACTTTTCGCACTTGTGTTAGTGTTGAAAAACAACTTTTCGCACTTGAGTTGGTGCAGGAAACCACTTTTGCACTTGTATTAGTGTGGAAAAACCACTTTTCGCACTTGTGTTAGTGTGGAAAAACCACTTTTCGCACTTGTGTTAGTGTTGAAAAACCACTTTTGGCACTTGTGTTGGTGCAGGAAACCACTTTTGCACTTGTATTAATGTGGAAAAAACACTTTTTGCACTTGTGATAGTGTTGAAAAACCACTTTTCGCACTTGTGTTAGTGTTGAAAAACCACTTTTCGCACATGTGTTGGTGCAGGAAACCACTTTTGCACTTGTATTAGTTTGGAAAAAACACGTTTTGCACTTGTGATAGTGTTGAAAAACCACTTTTCGCACATGTGTTAGTGTTGAAAAACCACTTTTCGCACTTGTGTTGGTGCAGGAAACCACTTTTGCACTTGTATTAGTGTGGAAAAACCACTTTTCGCACTTGTGTTAGTGTTGAAAAACCACTTTTCGTACTTGTGTTAGTGTTGAAAAACCACTTTTCGCACTTGTGTTGGTGCAGGAAACCACTTTTGCACTTGTAGTGGTGTGGAAAAACCACTTTTCGCACTTGTGTTAGTGTTGATAAACCACTTTTCGCACTTGTGTTAGTGTTGAAAAACCACTTTTCGCACTTGTGTTGGTGCAGGAAACCACTTTTACACTTGTATTAGTGTGGAAAAAACACTTTTTGCACTTGTGATAGTGTTGAAAAACCACTTTTGCACTTGTAATAGTGTGGAAAAAACACTTTTCGCACTTGTGTTAGTGTAGAAAAACCACTTTTCGCACTTGTGTTAGTGTTGAAAAAACACTTTTCGCACTTGTGTTAGTGTTGAAAAACCACTTTTTGCACTTGTGATAGTGTTGAAAAACCACTTTTCGCACTTGTGTTGGTACAGGAAACCACTTTTGCACTTGTATTAGTGTGGAAAAAACACTTTTCGCACTTGTGTTAGTGTTGAAAAACCACTTTTTGCACTTGTGTTAGTGTTGAAAAACCACTTTTCGCACCTGTGTTAGTGTTGAAAAACCACTTTTCGCAATTGTGTTGGTGCAGGAAACCACTTTTGCACTTGTATTAGTGTGGAAAAACCACTTTTCGCACTTGTGTTAGTGTTGAAAAATCACTTTTCGCACTTGTGTTAGTGTTGAAAAACAACTTTTCGCACTTGTGTTGGTGCAGGAAACCACTTTTGCACTTGTATTAGTGTGGAAAAAACACTTTTTGCACTTGTGATAGTGTTGGAAAACCACTTTTCGCACTTGTATTCGTGTTGAAAAACCACTTTTCGCACTTGTGTTGGTGCAGGAAACCACTTTTGCACTTGTATTAGTGTGGAAAAACCGCTTTTCGCACTTGTGCTAGTGTTGAAAAACCACTTTTCGCACTTGTGTTTGTGTTGAAAAACCACTTTTCGCACTTGTGTTAGTGTTGAAAAACCACTTTTCGCACTTGTGTTGGTGCAGGAAACCACTTTTGCACTTGTATTAGTGTGGAAAACCACTTCTCGCACTTGTGCTAGTGTTGAAAAACCACTTTTCGCACTTGTGTTTGTGTTGAAAAACCACTTTTCGCACTTGTGTTAGTGTTGAAAAACCACTTTTCGCACTTGTGCTAGTGTTGAAAAACCACTTTTCGCACTTGTGTTGGTGCAGGAAACCACGTTTGCACTTGTATTAGTGTGGAAAAACCACTTTTCGCACTTGTGTTAGTGTTGAAAAACCACTTTTCGCACTTGTGTTGGTGCAGGAAACCACTTTTGCACTTGTATTAGTGTGGAAAAACCACTTCTCGCACTTGTGCTAGTGTTGAAAAACCACTTTTCGCACTTGTGTTTGTGTTGAAAAACCACTTTTCGCACTTGTGTTAGTGTTGAAAAACCACTTTTCGCACTTGTGCTAGTGTTGAAAAACCACTTTTCGCACTTGTGTTGGTGCAGGAAACCACGTTTGCACTTGTATTAGTGTGGAAAAACCACTTTTCGCACTTGTGTTAGTGTTGAAAAACCACTTTTCGCACTTGTGTTAGTGTTGAAAAACCACTTTTCGCACTTGTGTTGGTGCAAGATACTACTTTTGCACTTGTATTAGTGTGGAAAAAACACTTTTTGCACTTGTGATAGTGTTGAAAAACCACTTTTGCACTTGTATTAGTGTGGAAAAAACACTTTTCACACTTGTGTTAGTGTTGAAAAACCACTTTTCGCACTTGTGTTGGTGCAGGAAACCACGTTTGCACTTGCATTAGTGTGGAAAAACCACTTTTCGCACTTGTGTTAGTGTTGAAAAACCACTTTCCGCACTTGTGTTAGTGTTGAAAAACCACTTTTCGCACTTGTGTTGGTGCAGGAAACCACTTTTGCACTTGTATTAGTGTGGACAAATCACTTTTTGCACTTGTGATAGTGTTGAAAAACCACTTTTCGCACTTGTGTTGGTGCAGGAAACCACTTTTGCACTTGTATTAGTGTGGAAAAACCACTTTTCGCACTTGTGTTAGTGTTGAAAAACCACTTTTCGCACTTGTGTTAGTGTTGAAAACCTACTTTTCGCACTTGTGTTGGTGCAGGAAACCACATTTGCACTTGTATTAGTGTGGAAAAACCACTTTTCACACTTGTGTTAGTGTTGAAAAACCACTTTTCGCACTTGTGTTGGTGCAGGAAACCACTTTTGCACTTGTATTAGTGTGGAAAAAACACTTTTTGCACTTGTGATAGTGTTGGAAAACCACTTTTCGCACTTGTATTCGTGTTGAAAAACCACTTTTCGCACTTGTGTTAGTGTTGAAAAACGACTTTTCGCACTTGTGTTGGTGCAGGAAACCACTTTTGCACTTGTATTAGTGTGGAAAAACCACTTTTCGCACTTGTGTTAGTGTTGAAAAACCACTTTTCGCACTTGTGTTAGTGTTGAAAAACCACTTTCGCACTTGTGTTGGTGCAGGAAACCACTTTTGCACTTGTATTAGTGTGGAAAAAACACTTTTTGCACTTGTGATAGTGTTGGAAAACGACTTTTCGCACTTGTATTCGTGTTGAAAAACCACTTTTCGCACTTGTGTTGGTGCAGGAAACCACTTTTGCACTTGTATTAGTGTGGAAAAACCACTTTTCGCACTTGTGTTAGTGTTGAAAAACCACTTTTCGCACTTGTGTTAGTGTTGAAAACCCACTTTTCGCACTTGTGTTGGTGCAGGAAACCACTTTTGCACTTGTATTAGTGTGGAAAAACCACTTTTCGCACTTGTGTTAGTGTTGAAAAACCACTTTTCGCACTTGTGTTGGTGCAGAAAACCACTTTTCGCACTTGTATTCGTGTTGAAAAACCACTTTTCGCACTTGTGTTGGTGCAGGAAACCACTTTTGCACTTGTGATAGTGTTGGAAAACCACTTTTCGCACTTGTATTCGTGTTGAAAAACCACTTTTCGCACTTGTGTTAGTGTTGAAAAACTACTTTTCGCACTTGTGTTGGTGCAGGAAACCACTTTTGCACTTGTATTAGTGTGGAAAAACCACTTTTCGCACTTGTGTTAGTGTTGAAAAACCACTTTTCGCACTTGTGTTAGTGTTGAAAAACCACTTTCGCACTTGTGTTGGTGCAGGAAACCACTTTTGCACTTGGATTAGTGTGGAAAAAACACTTTTTGCACTTGTGATAGTGTTGGAAAACCACTTTTTGCACTTGTATTCGTGTTGAAAAACCACTTTTCGCACTTGTGTTGGTGCAGGAAACCACTTTTGCACTTGTATTAGTGTGGAAAAACCACTTTTCGCACTTGTGCTAGTGTTGAAAAACCACTTTTCGCACTTGTGTTTGTGTTGAAAAACCACTTTTCGCACTTGTGTTAGTGTTGAAAAACCACTTTTCGCACTTGTGTTGGTGCAGGAAACCACTTTTGCACTTGTATTAGAGTGGAAAAACCACTTTTCGCACTTGTGTTAGTGTTGAAAAACCACTTTTCGCACTTGTGATACTGTTGAAAAACCACTTTTCGCACTTGTATTAGTGTGGAAAAACCACTTTTCGCACTTGTGTTAGTGTTGAAAAACCACTTTTCGCACTTGCGTTGGTGCAGGAAACCACTTTTGCACTTGTATTAGTGTGGAAAAACCACTTTTCGCACTTGTGTTAGTGTTGAAAAACCACTTTTCACACTTGTGTTAGTGTTGAAAAACCACTTTTCGCACTTGTGTTATTGCAGGAAACCACTTTTGCACTTGTATTAGTGTGGAAAAAACACTTTTTGCACTTGTGATAGTGTTGAAAAACCACTTTTCGCACTTGTATTCGTGTTGAAAAACCACTTTTCGCACTTGTGTTGGTGCAGTAAACCACTTTTGCACTTGTATTAGTGTGGAAAAATCACTTTTCGCACTTGTGCTAGTGTTGAAAAACCACTTTTCGCACTTGTGTTAGTGTTGAAAAACCACTTTTCGCACTTGTGTTGGTGCAGGAAACCACTTTTGCACTTGTATTAGTGTGGAAAAACCACTTCTCGCACTTGTGCTAGTGTTGAAAAACCACTTTTCGCACTTGTGTTTGTGTTGAAAAACCACTTTTCGCACTTGTGTTAGTGTTGAAAAACCACTTTTCGCACTTGTGTTAGTGTTGAAAAACCACTTTTCGCACTTGTGTTGGTGCAGGAAACCACTTTTGCACTTGTATTAGTGTGGAAAAAACACTTTTTGCACTTGTGATAGTGTTGAAAAACCACTTTTGCACTTGTATTAGTGTGGAAAAAACACTTTTCGCACTTGTGTTAGTGTTGAAAAACCACTTTTCGCACTTGTGTTGGTGCAGGAAACCACGTTTGCACTTGTATTAGTGTGGAAAAACCACTTTTCGCACTTGTGTTAGTGTTGAAAAACCACTTTCCGCACTTGTGTTAGTGTTGAAAAACCACTTTTCGCACTTGTGTTGGTGCAGGAAACCACTTTTGCACTTGTATTAGTGTGGAAAAATCACTTTTTGCACTTGTGATAGTGTTGAAAAACCACTTTTCGCACTTGTGTTGGTGCAGGAAACCACTTTTGCACTTGTATTAGTGTGGAAAAAACCACTTTTCGCACTTGTGTTAGTGTTGAAAAACCACTTTTCGCACTTGTGTTAGTGTTGAAAACCCACTTTTCGCACTTGTGTTGGTGCAGGAAACCACTTTTGCACTTGTATTAGTGTGGAAAAACCACTTTTCGCACTTGTGTTAGTGTTGAAAAACCACTTTTCGCACTTGTGTTGGTGCAGGAAACCACTTTTGCACTTGTATTAGTGTGGAAAAAACACTTTTTGCACTTGTGATAGTGTTGGAAAACCACTTTTCGCACTTGTATTCGTGTTGAAAAACCACTTTTCGCACTTGTGTTAGTGTTGAAAAACGACTTTTCGCACTTGTGTTGGTGCAGGAAACCACTTTTGCACTTGTATTAGTGTGGAAAAACCACTTTTCGCACTTGTGTTAGTGTTGAAAAACCACTTTTCGCACTTGTGTTAGTGTTGAAAAACCACTTTCGCACTCGTGTTGGTGCAGGAAACCACTTTTGCACTTGTATTAGTGTGGAAAAAACACTTTTTGCACTTGTGATAGTGTTGGAAAACGACTTTTCGCACTTGTATTCGTGTTGAAAAACCACTTTTCGCACTTGTGTTGGTGAAGGAAACCACTTTTGCACTTGTATTAGTGTGGAAAAACCACTTTTCGCACTTGTGTTAGTGTTGAAAAACCTCGCACTTGTGTTGGTGCAGAAAACCACTTTTCGCACTTGTATTCGTGTTGAAAAACCACTTTTCGCACTTGTGTTGGTGCAGGAAACCACTTTTGCACTTGTGATAGTGTTGGAAAACCACTTTTCGCACTTGTATTCGTGTTGAAAAACCACTTTTCGCACTTGTGTTAGTGTTGAAAAACGACTTTTCGCACTTGTGTTGGTGCAGGAAACCACTTTTGCACTTGTATTAGTGTGGAAAAACCACTTTTCGCACTTGTGTTAGTGTTGAAAAACCACTTTTCGCACTTGTGTTAGTGTTGAAAAACCACTTTCGCACTTGTGTTGGTGCAGGAAACCACTTTTGCACTTGTATTAGTGTGGAAAAAACACTTTTTGCACTTGTGATAGTGTTGGAAAACCACTTTTCACACTTGTATTCGTGTTGAAAAACCACTTTTCGCACTTGTGTTGGTGCAGGAAACCACTTTTGCACTTGTATTAGTGTGGAAAAACCACTTTTCGCACTTGTGCTAGTGTTGAAAAACCACTTTTCGCACTTGTGTTTGTGTTGAAAAACCACTTTTCGCACTTGTGTTAGTGTTGAAAAACCACTTTTCGCACTTGTGTTGGTGCAGGAAACCACTTTTGCACTTGTATTAGTGTGGAAAAACCACTTTTCGCACTTGTGTTAGTGTTGAAAAACCACTTTTCGCACTTGTGATACTGTTGAAAAACCACTTTTCGCACTTGTATTAGTGTGGAAAAACCACTTTTCGCACTTGTGTTAGTGTTGAAAAACCACTTTTCGCACTTGCGTTGGTGCAGGAAACCACTTTTGCACTTGTATTAGTGTGGAAAAACCACTTTTCGCACTTGTGTTAGTGTTGAAAAACCACTTTTCACACTTGTGTTAGTGTTGAAAAACCACTTTTCGCACTTGTGTTGGTGCAGGAAACCACTTTTGCACTTGTATTAGTGTGGAAAAAACACTTTTTGCACTTGTGATAGTGTTGAAAAACCACTTTTCGCACTTGTGTTAGTGTTGAAAAACCACTTTTCGCACTTGCGTTGGTGCAGGAAACCACTTTTGCACTTGTATTAGTGTGGAAAAACCACTTTTCGCACTTATGTTAGTGTTGAAAAACCACTTTTCGCACTTGTGTTAGTGTTGAAAAACCACTTTTCGCACTTGTGATGGTGCAGGAAACCACTTTTACACTTGTATTAGTGTTGAAAAACCACTTTTCGCACTTGTGTTAGTGTTGAAAAACCACTTTTCGCACTTGTGTCGGTGCAGGAAACCAATTTTGCACTTGTATTAGTGTGGAAAAAACACTTTTTACACTTGTGATAGTGTTGAAAAACCACTTTTCGCACTTGTATTCGTGTTGAAAAACCACTTTTCGCACTTGTGTTAGTGTTGAAAAACGACTTTTCGCACTTGTGTTGGTGCAGGAAACCACTTTTGCACTTGTATTAGTGTGGAAAAAACACTTTTTGCACTTGTGATAGTGTTGAAAAACCACTTTTCGCACTTGTATTCGTGTTGAAAAACCACTTTTCGCACTTGTGTTGGTGCAGGAAACCACTTTTGCACTTGTATTAGTGTGGAAAAATCACTTTTCGCACTTGTGCTAGTGTTGAAAAACCACTTTTTGCGCTTGTGTTAGTGTTGAAAAACCACTTTTCGCACTTGTGTTGGTGCAGGAAACCACTTTTGCACTTGTATTAGTGTGGAAAAACCACTTCTCGCACTTGTGCTAGTGTTGAAAAACCACTTTTCGCACTTGTGTTTGTGTTGAAAAACCACTTTTCGCACTTGTGTTAGTGTTGAAAAACCACTTTTCGCACTTGTGTTAGTGTTGAAAAACCACTTTTCGCACTTGTGTTGGTGCAGGAAACCACTTTTGCACTTGTATTAGTGTGGAAAAAACACTTTTTGCACTTGTGATAGTGTTGAAAAACCACTTTTGCACTTGTATTAGTGTGGAAAAAACACTTTTCGCACTTGTGTTAGTGTTGAAAAACCACTTTTCGCACTTGTGTTGGTGCAGGAAACCACGTTTGCACTTGTATTAGTGTGGAAAAACCACTTTTCGCACTTGTGTTAGTGTTGAAAAACCACTTTCCGCACTTGTGTTAGTGTTGAAAAACCACTTTTCGCACTTGTGTTGGTGCAGGAAACCACTTTTGCACTTGTATTAGTGTGGAAAAATCACTTTGTGCACTTGTGATAGTGTTGAAAAACCACTTTTCGCACTTGTGTTGGTGCAGGAAACCACTTTTGCACTTGTATTAGTGTGGAAAAACCACTTTTCGCACTTGTGTTAGTGTTGAAAAACCACTTTTCGCACTTGTGTTAGTGTTGAAAACCCACTTTTCGCACTTGTGTTGGTGCAGGAAACCACTTTTGCACTTGTATTAGTGTGGAAAAACCACTTTTCGCACTTGTGTTAGTGTTGAAAAACCACTTTTCGCACTTGTGTTGGTGCAGGAAACCACTTTTGCACTTGTATTAGTGTGGAAAAAACACTTTTTGCACTTGTGATAGTGTTGGAAAACCACTTTTCGCACTTGTATTCGTGTTGAAAAACCAATTTTCGCACTTGTGTTAGTGTTGAAAAATGACTTTTCGCACTTGTGTTGGTGCAGGAAACCACTTTTGCACTTGTATTAGTGTGGAAAAACCACTTTTTGCACTTGTCTTAGTGTTGAAAAACCACTTTTCGCACTTGTGTTAGTGTTGAAAAACCACTTTCGCACTTGTGTTGGTGCAGGAAACCACTTTTGCACTTGTATTAGTGTGGAAAAAACACTTTTTGCACTTGTGATAGTGTTGGAAAACGACTTTTCGCACTTGTATTCGTGTTGAAAAACCACTTTTCGCACTTGTGTTGGTGCAGGAAACCACTTTTGCACTTGTATTAGTGTGGAAAAACCACTTTTCGCACTTGTGTTAGTGTTGAAAAACCACTTTTCGCACTTGTGTTAGTGTTGAAAACCCACTTTTCGCACTTGTGTTGGTGCAGGAAACCACTTTTGCACTTGTATTAGTGTGGAAAAACCACTTTTCGCACTTGTGTTAGTGTTGAAAAACCACTTTTCGCACTTGTGTTGGTGCAGAAAACCACTTTTCGCACTTGTATTCGTGTTGAAAAACCACTTTTCGCACTTGTGTTGGTGCAGGAAACCACTTTTGCACTTGTGATAGTGTTGGAAAACCACTTTTCGCACTTGTATTCGTGTTGAAAAACCACTTTTCGCACTTGTGTTAGTGTTGAAAAACGACTTTTCGCACTTGTGTTGGTGCAGGAAACCACTTTTGCACTTGTATTAGTGTGGAAAAACCACTTTTCGCACTTGTGTTAGTGTTGAAAAACCACTTTTCGCACTTGTGTTAGTGTTGAAAAACCACTTTCGCACTTGTGTTGGTGCAGGAAACCACTTTTGCACTTGTATTAGTGTGGAAAAAACACTTTTTGCACTTGTGATAGTGTTGGAAAACCACTTTTCACACTTGTATTCGTGTTGAAAAACCACTTTTCGCACTTGTGTAGGTGCAGGAAACCACTTTTGCACTTGTATTAGTGTGGAAAAACCACTTTTTGCACTTGTGCTAGTGTTGAAAAACCACTTTTCGCACTTGTGTTTGTGTTGAAAAACCACTTTTCGCACTTGTGTTAGTGTTGAAAAACCACTTTTCGCACTTGTGTTGGTGCAGGAAACCACTTTTGCACTTGTATTAGTGTGGCAAAACACCACTTTTCGCAACTGTGTTAGTGTTGAAAAACCACTTTTCGCAATTGTGTTGGTGCAGGAAACCACTTTTGCACTTGTATTAGTGTGGAAAAACCACTTTTCGCACTTGTGTTAGTGTTGAAAAATCACTTTTCGCACTTGTGTTAGTGTTGAAAAACAACTTTTCGCACTTGTGTTGGTGCAGGAAACCACTTTTGCACTTGTATTAGTGTGGAAAAACCACTTTTCGCACTTGTGTTAGTGTGGAAAAACCACTTTTCGCACTTGTGTTAGTGTTGAAAAACCACTTTTGGCACTTGTGTTGGTGCAGGAAACCACTTTTGCACTTGTATTAGTGTGGAAAAACCACTTTTCGCACTTGTGTTAGTGTGGAAAAACCACTTTTCGCACTTGTGTTAGTGTTGAAAAACCACTTTTCGCACTTGCGTTGGTGCAGGAAACCACTTTTGCACTTGTATTAGTGTGGAAATAACCACTTTTCGCACTTATGTTAGTGTTGAAAAACCACTTTTCGCACTTGTGATGGTGCAGGAAACCACTTTTACACTTGTATTAGTGTTGAAAAACCACTTTTCGCATTTGTGTTAGTGTTGAAAAACCACTTTTCACACTTGTGTCGGTGCAGGAAACCAATTTTGCACTTGTATTAGTGTGGAAAAAACACTTTTTGCACTTGTGATAGTGTTGAAAAACCACTTTTCGCACTTGTGTTGGTGCAGTAAACCAATTTTGCACTTGTATTTGTGTGGAAAAACCACTTTTCGCACTTGTGTTAGTGTTGAAAAACCACTTTTCGCACTTGTGTTGGTGCAGGAAACCAATTTTGCACTTGTATTAGTGTGGAAAAACCACTTTTCGCACTTGTGTTAGTGTTGAAAAACCACTTTTCGCACTTGTGTTAGTGTTGAAAAACCACTTTTCGCACTTGTGTTAGTGTTGAAAAACCACATTTCGCACTTGTGTTGGAACAGGAAACCACTTTTGCACCTGTATTAGTGTGGAAAAAACACTTTTCGCACTTGTGTTAGTGTTGAAAAATCACTTTTCGCACTTGTGTTGGTGCAGGAAACCACTTTTGCACTTGTATTAGTGTGGAAAAACCACTTTTCGCACTTGTGTTAGTGTTGAAAAACCACTTTTCGCACTTGTGTTAGTGTTGAAAAACAACTTTTCGCACTTATGTTGGTGCAGGAAACCACTTTTGCACTTGTATTAGTGTGGAAAAACCACCTTTCGCACTTGCGTTAGTGTTGAAAAACCACTTTTCGCACTTGTGTTGGTACAGGAAACCACTTTTGCACTTGTATTAGTGTGGAAAAAACACTTTTCGCACTTGTGTTAGTGTTGAAAAACCACTTTTCTCACTTGTGTTAGTGTTGAAAAACCACTTTTTGCAACTGTGTTAGTGTTGAAAAACCACTTTTCGCAATTGTGTTGGTGCAGGAAACCACTTTTGCACTTGTATTAGTGTGGAAAAACCACTTTTCGCACTTGTGTTAGTGTTGAAAAATCACTTTTCGCACTTGTGTTAGTGTTGAAAAACAACTTTTCGCACTTGTGTTGGTGCAGGAAACCACTTTTGCACTTGTATTAGTGTGGAAAAACCACTTTTCGCACTTGTGTTAGTGTGGAAAAACCACTTTTCGCACTTGTGTTAGTGTTGAAAAACCACTTTTGGCACTTGTGTTGGTGCAGGAAACCACTTTTGCACTTGTATTAATGTGGAAAAAACACTTTTTGCACTTGTGATAGTGTTGAAAAACCACTTTTCGCACTTGTGTTAGTGTTGAAAAACCACTTTTCGCACATGTGTTGGTGCAGGAAACCACTTTTGCACTTGTATTAGTTTGGAAAAAACACGTTTTGCACTTGTGATAGTGTTGAAAAACCACTTTTCGCACATGTGTTAGTGTTGAAAAACCACTTTTCGCACTTGTGTTGGTGCAGGAAACCACTTTTGCACTTGTATTAGTGTGGAAAAACCACTTTTCGCACTTGTGTTAGTGTTGAAAAACCACTTTTCGTACTTGTGTTAGTGTTGAAAAACCACTTTTCGCACTTGTGTTGGTGCAGGAAACCACTTTTGCACTTGTAGTAGTGTGGAAAAACCACTTTTCGCACTTGTGTTAGTGTTGATAAACCACTTTTCGCACTTGTGTTAGTGTTGAAAAACCACTTTTCGCACTTGTGTTGGTGCAGGAAACCACTTTTACACTTGTATTAGTGTGGAAAAAAACACTTTTTGCACTTGTGATAGTGTTGAAAAACCACTTTTGCACTTGTAATAGTGTGGAAAAAACACTTTTCGCACTTGTGTTAGTGTAGAAAAACCACTTTTCGCACTTGTGTTAGTGTTGAAAAAACACTTTTCGCACTTGTGTTAGTGTTGAAAAACCACTTTTTGCACTTGTGATAGTGTTGAAAAACCACTTTTCGCACTTGTGTTGGTACAGGAAACCACTTTTGCACTTGTATTAGTGTGGAAAAAACACTTTTCGCACTTGTGTTAGTGTTGAAAAACCACTTTTTGCACTTGTGTTAGTGTTGAAAAACCACTTTTCGCACCTGTGTTAGTGTTGAAAAACCACTTTTCGCAATTGTGTTGGTGCAGGAAACCACTTTTGCACTTGTATTAGTGTGGAAAAACCACTTTTCGCACTTGTGTTAGTGTTGAAAAATCACTTTTCGCACTTGTGTTAGTGTTGAAAAACAACTTTTCGCACTTGTGTTGGTGCAGGAAACCACTTTTGCACTTGTATTAGTGTGGAAAAACCACTTTTTGCACTTGTGTTAGTGTGGAAAAACCACTTTTCGCACTTGTGTTAGTGTTGAAAAACCACTTTTGGCACTTGTGTTGGTGCAGGAAACCACTTTTGCACTTGTATTAATGTGGAAAAAACACTTTTTGCACTTGTGATAGTGTTGAAAAACCACTTTTCGCACTTGTGTTAGTGTTGAAAAACCACTTTTCGCACATGTGTTGGTGCAGGAAACCACTTTTGCACTTGTATTAGTTTGGAAAAAACACGTTTTGCACTTGTGATAGTGTTGAAAAACCACTTTTCGCACATGTGTTAGTGTTGAAAAACCACTTTTCGCACTTGTGTTGGTGCAGGAAACCACTTTTGCACTTGCATTAGTGTGGAAAAACCACTTTTCGCACTTGTGTTAGTGTTGAAAAACCACTTTTCGTACTTGTGTTAGTGTTGAAAAACCACTTTTCGCACATGTGTTGGTGCAGGAAACCACTTTTGCACTTGTATTAGTGTGGAAAAACCACTTTTCGCACTTGTGTTAGTGTTGGTAAACCACTTTTCGCACTTGTGTTAGTGTTGAAAAACCACTTTCGCACTTGTGTTGGTGCAGGAAACCACTTTTGCACTTGTATTAGTGTGGAAAAAACACTTTTTGCACTTGTGATAGTGTTGAAAAACCACTTTTGCACTTGTAATAGTATGGAAAAAACACTTTTCGCACTTGTGTTAGTGTAGAAAAACCACTTTTCGCACTTGTGTTAGTGTTGAAAAACCACTTTTTGCACATGTGTTGGTGCAGGAAACCACTTTTGCACTTGTATTAGTGTGGAAAAAACACGTTTTGCACTTGTGATAGTGTTGAAAAACCACTTTGCGCACTTGTGTTGGTGCAGGAAACCACTTTTGCACTTGTATTAGTGTGGAAAAACCACTTTTCGCACTTGTGTTAGTGTTGAAAAACCACTTTTCGCACTTGTGTTAGTGTTGAAAAACCACTTTCGCACTTGTGTTGGTGCAGGAAACCACTTTTGCACTTGCATTAGTGTGGAAAAACCACTTTTCGCACTTGTGTTAGTGTTGAAAAACCACTTTTCGTACTTGTGTTAGTGTTGAAAAACCACTTTTCGCACATGTGTTGGTGCAGGAAACCACTTTTGCACTTGTATTAGTGTGGAAAAAACACTTTTTGCACTTGTGATAGTGTTGAAAAACCACTTTTGCACTTGTAATAGTGTGGAAAAAACACTTTTCGCACTTGTGTTAGTGTAGAAAAACCACTTTTCGCACTTGTGTTGGTGCAGGAAACCACTTTTGCACTTGTATTAGTGTGGAAAAAACACTTTTTGCACTTGTGATAGTGTTGAAAAACCACTTTTCGCACTTGTATTCGTGTTGAAAAACCACTTTTCGCACTTGGGTTGGTGCAGGAAACCACTTTTGCACTTGTATTAGTGTGGAAAAACCACTTTTCGCACTTGTGCTAGTGTTGAAAAACCACTTTTCGCACTTGTGTTTGTGTTGAAAAACCACTTTTCGCACTTGTGTTAGTGTTGAAAAACCACTTTTCGCACTTGTGTTGGTGCAGGAAACCACTTTTGCACTTGTATTAGTGTGGAAAAACCACTTTTCGCACTTGTGTTAGTGTTGAAAAACCACTTTTCGCACTTGTGATACTGTTGAAAAACCACTTTTCGCACTTGTATTAGTGTGGAAAAACCACTTTTCGCACTTGTGTTAGTGTTGAAAAACCACTTTTCGCACTTGCGTTGGTGCAGGAAACCACTTTTGCACTTGTATTAGTGTGGAAAAACCACTTTTCGCACTTGTGTTAGTGTTGAAAAACCACTTTTCACACTTGTGTTAGTGTTGAAAAACCACTTTTCGCACTTGTGTTGGTGCAGGAAACCACTTTTGCACTTGTATTAGTGTGGAAAAAACACTTTTTGCACTTGTGATAGTGTTGAAAAACCACTTTTCGCACTTGTGTTAGTGTTGAAAAACCACTTTTCGCACTTGCGTTGGTGCAGGAAACCACTTTTGCACTTGTATTAGTGTGGAAAACCACTTTTCGCACTTATGTTAGTGTTGAAAAACCACTTTTCGCACTTGTGTTAGTGTTGAAAAACCACTTTTCGCACTTGTGATGGTGCAGGAAACCACTTTTACACTTGTATTAGTGTTGAAAAACCACTTTTCGCACTTGTGTTAGTGTTGAAAAACCACTTTTCGCACTTGTGTCGGTGCAGGAAACCAATTTTGCACTTGTATTAGTGTGGAAAAAACACTTTTTGCACTTGTGATAGTGTTGAAAACCACTTTTCGCACTTGTGTTGGTGCAGTAAACCAATTTTGCACTTGTATTTGTGTGGAAAAACCACTTTTCACACTTGTGTTAGTGTTGAAAAACCACTTTTCGCACTTGTGTTAGTGTTGAAAAACCACTTTTCGCACTTGTGTTAGTGTTGAAAAACCACTTTTCGCACTTGTGTTGGAACAGGAAACCACTTTTGCACCTGTATTAGTGTGGAAAAAACACTTTTCGCACTTGTGTTAGTGTTGAAAAATCACTTTTCGCACTTGTGTTGGTGCAGGAAACCACTTTTGCACTTGTATTAGTGTGGAAAAACCACTTTTCGCACTTGTGTTAGTGTTGAAAAACCACTTTTCGCACTTGTGTTAGTGTTGAAAAACAACTTTTCGCACTTATGTTGGTGCAGGAAACCACTTTTGCACTTGTATTAGTGTGGAAAAACCACCTTTCGCACTTGCGTTAGTGTTGAAAAACCACTTTTCGCACTTGTGTTGGTACAGGAAACCACTTTTGCACTTGTATTAGTGTGGAAAAAACACTTTTTGCACTTGTGATAGTGTTGAAAAACCACTTTTCGCACTTGTGTTAGTGTTGAAAAACCACTTTTCGCACTTGCGTTGGTGCAGGAAACCACTTTTGCACTTGTATTAGTGTGGAAATAACCACTTTTCGCACTTATGTTAGTGTTGAAAAACCACTTTTCGCACTTGTGTTAGTGTTGTAAAACCACTTTTCGCACTTGTGATGGTGCAGGAAACCACTTTTACACTTGCATTAGTGTTGAAAAACCACTTTTCGCACTTGTGTTAGTGTTGAAAAACCACTTTTCGCACTTGTGTCGGTGCAGGAAACCAATTTTGCACTTGTATTAGTGTGGAAAAAACACTTTTTGCACTTGTGATAGTGTTGAAAAACCACTTTTCGCACTTGTGTTGGTGCAGTAAACCAATTTTGCACTTGTATTTGTGTGGAAAAACCACTTTTCGCACTTGTGTTAGTGTTGAAAAACCACTTTTCGCACTTGTGTTGGTGCAGGAAACCAATTTTGCACTTGTATTAGTGTGGAAAAACCACTTTTCGCACTTGTGTTAGTGTTGAAAAACCACTTTTCGCACTTGTGTTAGTGTTGAAAAACCACTTTTCGCACTTGTGTTAGTGTTGAAAAACCACATTTCGCACTTGTGTTGGAACAGGAAACCACTTTTGCACCTGTATTAGTGTGGAAAAAACACTTTTCGCACTTGTGTTAGTGTTGAAAAATCACTTTTCGCACTTGTCTTGGTGCAGGAAACCACTTTTGCACTTGTATTAGTGTGGAAAAACCACTTTTCGCACTTGTGTTAGTGTTGAAAAACCACTTTTCGCACTTGTGTTAGTGTTGAAAAACAACTTTTCGCACTTATGTTGGTGCAGGAAACCACTTTTGCACTTGTATTAGTGTGGAAAAACCACCTTTCGCACTTGCGTTAGTGTTGAAAAACCACTTTTCGCACTTGTGTTGGTACAGGAAACCACTTTTGCACTTGTATTAGTGTGGAAAAAACACTTTTCTCACTTGTGTTAGTGTTGAAAAACCACTTTTCGCAACTGTGTTAGTGTTGAAAAACCACTTTTCGCAATTGTGTTGGTGCAGGAAACCACTTTTGCACTTGTATTAGTGTGGAAAAACCACTTTTCGCACTTGTGTTAGTGTTGAAAAATCACTTTTCGCACTTGTGTTAGTGTTGAAAAACAACTTTTCGCACTTGTGTTGGTGCAGGAAACCACTTTTGCACTTGTATTAGTGTGGAAAAACCACTTTTCGCACTTGTGTTAGTGTGGAAAAACCACTTTTCGCACTTGTGTTAGTGTTGAAAAACCACTTTTGGCACTTGTGTTGGTGCAGGAAACCACTTTTGCACTTGTATTAATGTGGAAAAAACACTTTTTGCACTTGTGATAGTGTTGAAAAACCACTTTTCGCACTTGTGTTAGTGTTGAAAAACCACTTTTCGCACATGTGTTGGTGCAGGAAACCACTTTTGCACTTGTATTAGTTTGGAAAAAACACGTTTTGCACTTGTGATAGTGTTGAAAAACCACTTTTCGCACATGTGTTAGTGTTGAAAAACCACTTTTCGCACTTGTGTTGGTGCAGGAAACCACTTTTGCACTTGTATTAGTGTGGAAAAACCACTTTTCGCACTTGTGTTAGTGTTGAAAAACCACTTTTCGTACTTGTGTTAGTGTTGAAAAACCACTTTTCGCACTTGTGTTGGTGCAGGAAACCACTTTTGCACTTGTAGTAGTGTGGAAAAACCACTTTTCGCACTTGTGTTAGTGTTGATAAACCACTTTTCGCACTTGTGTTAGTGTTGAAAAACCACTTTTCGCACTTGTGTTGGTGCAGGAAACCACTTTTACACTTGTATTAGTGTGGAAAAAACACTTTTTGCACTTGTGATAGTGTTGAAAAACCACTTTTGCACTTGTAATAGTGTGGAAAAAACACTTTTCGCACTTGTGTTAGTGTAGAAAAACCACTTTTCGCACTTGTGTTAGTGTTGAAAAAACACTTTTCGCACTTGTGTTAGTGTTGAAAAACCACTTTTTGCACTTGTGATAGTGTTGAAAAACCACTTTTCGCACTTGTGTTGGTGCAGGAAACCACTTTTGCACTTGTATTAGTGTGGATAAACCACTTTTCGCACTTGTGTTAGTGTTGAAAAACCACTTTTCGCACTTGTGTTAGTGTTGAAAAACCACTTTTCGCACTTGTGTTAGTGTTGAATACCCACTTTTCGCACTTGTGTTGGTGCAGGAAACCACTTTTGCACTTGTATTAGTGTGGAAAAACCACTTTTCGCACTTGTGTTAGTGTTGAAAAACCACTTTTCGCACTTGTGTTAGTGTTGAAAAACAACTTTTCGCACTTATGTTGGTGCAGGAAACCACTTTTGCACTTGTATTAGTGTGGAAAAACCACCTTTCGCACTTGCGTTAGTGTTGAAAAACCACTTTTCGCACTTGTGTTGGTACAGGAAACCACTTTTGCACTTGTATTAGTGTGGAAAAAACACTTTTCGCACTTGTGTTAGTGTTGAAAAACCACTTTTTGCACTTGTGTTAGTGTTGAAAAACCACTTTTTGCACCTGTGTTAGTGTTGAAAAACCACTTTTCGCAATTGTGTTGGTGCAGGAAACCACTTTTGCACTTGTATTAGTGTGGAAAAACCACTTTTCGCACTTGTGTTAGTGTTGAAAAATCACTTTTCGCACTTGTGTTAGTGTTGAAAAACAACTTTTCGCACTTGTGTTGGTGCAGGAAACCACTTTTGCACTTGTATTAGTGTGGAAAAACCACTTTTTGCACTTGTGTTAGTGTGGAAAAACCACTTTTCGCACTTGTGTTAGTGTTGAAAAACCACTTTTGGCACTTGTGTTGGTGCAGGAAACCACTTTTGCACTTGTATTAATGTGGAAAAAACACTTTTTGCACTTGTGATAGTGTTGAAAAACCACTTTTCGCACTTGTGTTAGTGTTGAAAAACCACTTTTCGCACATGTGTTGGTGCAGGAAACCACTTTTGCACTTGTATTAGTTTGGAAAAAACACGTTTTGCACTTGTGATAGTGTAGAAAAACCACTTTTCGCACATGTGTTAGTGTTGAAAAACCACTTTTCGCACTTGTGTTGGTGCAGGAAACCACTTTTGCACTTGCATTAGTGTGGAAAAACCACTTTTCGCACTTGTGTTAGTGTTGAAAAACCACTTTTCGTACTTGTGTTAGTGTTGAAAAACCACTTTTCGCACATGTGTTGGTGCAGGAAACCACTTTTGCACTTGTATTAGTGTGGAAAAACCACTTTTCGCACTTGTGTTAGTGTTGATAAACCACTTTTCGCACTTGTGTTAGTGTTGAAAAACCACTTTCGCACTTGTGTTGGTGCAGGAAACCACTTTTGCACTTGTATTAGTGTGGAAAAAACACTTTTTGCACTTGTGATAGTGTTGAAAAACCACTTTTGCACTTGTAATAGTGTGGAAAAAACACTTTTCGCACTTGTGTTAGTGTAGAAAAACCACTTTTCGCACTTGTGTTAGTGTTGAAAAACCACTTTTTGCACATGTGTTGGTGCAGGAAACCACTTTTGCACTTGTATTAGTGTGGAAAAAACACGTTTTGCACTTGTGATAGTGTTGAAAAACCACTTTGCGCACTTGTGTTGGTGCAGGAAACCACTTTTGCACTTGTATTAGTGTGGAAAAACCACTTTTCGCACTTGTGTTAGTGTTGAAAAACCACTTTTCGCACTTGTGTTAGTGTTGAAAAACCACTTTCGCACTTGTGTTGGTGCAGGAAACCACTTTTGCACTTGTATTAGTGTGGAAAAAACACTTTTTGCACTTGTGATAGTGTTGAAAAACCACTTTTCGCACTTGTATTCGTGTTGAAAAACCACTTTTCGCACTTGGGTTGGTGCAGGAAACCACTTTTGCACTTGTATTAGTGTGGAAAACCACTTTTCGCACTTGTGCTAGTGTTGAAAAACCACTTTTCGCACTTGTGTTTGTGTTGAAAAACCACTTTTCGCACTTGTGTTAGTGTTGAAAAACCACTTTTCGCACTTGTGTTGGTGCAGGAAACCACTTTTGCACTTGTATTAGTGTGGAAAAACCACTTTTCGCACTTGTGTTAGTGTTGAAAAACCACTTTTCGCACTTGTAATAGTGTGGAAAAAACACTTTTCGCACTTGTGTTAGTGTAGAAAAACCACTTTTCGCACTTGTGTTAGTGTTGAAAAACCACTTTTTGCACATGTGTTGGTGCAGGAAACCACTTTTGCACTTGTATTAGTGTGGAAAAACCACTTTTCGCACTTGTGTTAGTGTTGAAAAACCACTTTTCACACTTGTGTTAGTGTTGAAAAACCACTTTTTGCACTTGTGTTGGTGCAGGAAACCACTTTTGCACTTGTATTAGTGTGGAAAAAACACTTTTTGCACTTGTGATAGTGTTGAAAAACCACTTTTCGCACTTGTGTTAGTGTTGAAAAACCACTTTTCGCACTTGCGTTGGTGCAGGAAACCACTTTTGCACTTGTATTAGTGTGGAAAACCACTTTTCGCACTTATGTTAGTGTTGAAAAACCACTTTTCGCACTTGTGTTAGTGTTGAAAAACCACTTTTCGCACTTGTGGTGGTGCAGGAAACCACTTTTACACTTGTATTAGTGTTGAAAAACCACTTTTCGCACTTGTGTTAGTGTTGAAAAACCACTTTTCGCACTTGTGTCGGTGCAGGAAACCAATTTTGCACTTGTATTAGTGTGGAAAAAACACTTTTTGCACTTGTGATAGTGTTGAAAACCACTTTTCGCACTTGTGTTGGTGCAGTAAACCAATTTTGCACTTGTATTTGTGTGGAAAAACCACTTTTCACACTTGTGTTAGTGTTGAAAAACCACTTTTCGCACTTGTGTTGGTGCAGGAAACCAATTTTGCACTTGTATTAGTGTGGAAAAACCACTTTTCGGACTTGTGTTAGTGTTGAAAAACCACTTTTCGCACTTGTGTTAGTGTTGAAAAACCACTTTTCGCACTTGTGTTGGAACAGGAAACCACTTTTGCACCTGTATTAGTGTGGAAAAAACACTTTTCGCACTTGTGTTAGTGTTGAAAAATCACTTTTCGCACTTGTGTTGGTGCAGGAAACCACTTTTGCACTTGTATTAGTGTGGAAAAACCACTTTTCGCACTTGTGTTAGTGTTGAAAAACCACTTTTCGCACTTGTGTTAGTGTTCAAAAACAACTTTTCGCACTTATGTTGGTGCAGGAAACCACTTTTGCACTTGTATTAGTGTGGAAAAACCACCTTTCGCACTTGCGTTAGTGTTGAAAAACCACTTTTCGCACTTGTGTTGGTACAGGAAACCACTTTTGCACTTGTTAGTGTGGAAAAAACACTTTTTGCACTTGTGATAGTGTTGAAAAACCACTTTCCGCACTTGTGTTAGTGTTGAAAAACCACTTTTCGCACTTGCGTTGGTGCAGGAAACCACTTTTGCACTTGTATTAGTGTGGAAATAACCACTTTTCGCACTTATGTTAGTGTTGAAAAACCACTTTTCGCACTTGTGTTAGTGTTGAAAAACCACTTTTCGCACTTGTGATGGTGCAGGAAACCACTTTTACACTTGTATTAGTGTTGAAAAACCACTTTTCGCACTTGTGTTAGTGTTGATAAACCACTTTTCGCACTTGTGTCGGTGCAGGAAACCAATTTTGCACTTGTATTAGTGTGGAAAAAACACTTTTTGCACTTGTGATAGTGTTGAAAAACCACTTTTCGCACTTGTGTTGGTGCAGTAAACCAATTTTGCACTTGTATTTGTGTGGAAAAACCACTTTTCGCACTTGTGTTAGTGTTGAAAAACCACTTTTCGCACTTGTGTTGGTGCAGGAAACCAATTTTGCACTTGTATTAGTGTGGAAAAACCACTTTTCGCACTTGTGTTAGTGTTGAAAAACCACTTTTCGCACTTGTGTTAGTGTTGAAAAACCACTTTTCGCACTTGTGTTAGTGTTGAAAAACCACATTTCGCACTTGTGTTGGAACAGGAAACCACTTTTGCACCTGTATTAGTGTGGAAAAACACTTTTCGCACTTGTGTTAGTGTTGAAAAATCACTTTTCGCACTTGTGTTGGTGCAGGAAACCACTTTTGCACTTGTATTAGTGTGGAAAAACCACTTTTCGCACTTGTGTTAGTGTTGAAAAACCACTTTTCGCACTTGTGTTAGTGTTGAAAAACAACTTTTCGCACTTATGTTGGTGCAGGAAACCACTTTTGCACTTGTATTAGTGTGGAAAAACCACCTTTCGCACTTGCGTTAGTGTTGAAAAACCACTTTTCGCACTTGTGTTGGTACAGGAAACCACTTTTGCACTTGTATTAGTGTGGAAAAAACACTTTTCGCACTTGTGTTAGTGTTGAAAAACCACTTTTCTCACTTGTGTTAGTGTTGAAAAACCACTTTTCGCAACTGTGTTAGTGTTGAAAAACCACTTTTCGCAATTGTGTTGGTGCAGGAAACCACTTTTGCACTTGTATTAGTGTGGAAAAACCACTTTTCGCACTTGTGTTAGTGTTGAAAAATCACTTTTCGCACTTGTGTTAGTGTTGAAAAACATGTGTTGGTGCAGGAAACCACTTTTGCACTTGTATTAGTGTGGAAAAACCACTTTTCGCACTTGTGTTAGTGTGGAAAAACCACTTTTCGCACTTGTGTTAGTGTTGAAAAACCACTTTTGGCACTTGTGTTGGTGCAGGAAACCACTTTTGCACTTGTATTAATGTGGAAAAAACACTTTTTGCACTTGTGATAGTGTTGAAAAACCACTTTTCGCACTTGTGTTAGTGTTGAAAAACCACTTTTCGCACATGTGTTGGTGCAGGAAACCACTTTTGCACTTGTATTAGTTTGGAAAAAACACGTTTTGCACTTGTGATAGTGTTGAAAAACCACTTTTCGCACATGTGTTAGTGTTGAAAAACCACTTTTCGCACTTGTGTTGGTGCAGGAAACCACTTTTGCACTTGTATTAGTGTGGAAAAACCACTTTTCGCACTTGTGTTAGTGTTGAAAAACCACTTTTCGTACTTGTGTTAGTGTTGAAAAACCACTTTTCGCACTTGTGTTGGTGCAGGAAACCACTTTTGCACTTGTAGTAGTGTGGAAAAACCACTTTTCGCACTTGTGTTAGTGTTGATAAACCACTTTTCGCACTTGTGTTAGTGTTGAAAAACCACTTTTCGCACTTGTGTTGGTGCAGGAAACCACTTTTACACTTGTATTAGTGTGGAAAAAACACTTTTTGCACTTGTGATAATGTTGAAAAACCACTTTTGCACTTGTAATAGTGTGGAAAAAACACTTTTCGCACTTGTGTTAGTGTAGAAAAACCACTTTTCGCACTTGTGTTAGTGTTGAAAAAACACTTTTCGCACTTGTGTTAGTGTTGAAAAACCACTTTTTGCACTTGTGATAGTGTTGAAAAACCACTTTTCGCACTTGTGTTGGTGCAGGAAACCACTTTTGCACTTGTATTAGTGTGGATAAACCACTTTTCGCACTTGTGTTAGTGTTGAAAAACCACTTTTCGCACTTGTGTTAGTGTTGAAAAACCACTTTTCGCACTTGTGTTAGTGTTGAATACCCACTTTTCGCACTTGTGTTGGTGCAGGAAACCACTTTTGCACTTGTATTAGTGTGGAAAAACCACTTTTCGCACTTGTGTTAGTGTTGAAAAACCACTTTTCGCACTTGTGTTAGTGTTGAAAAACCACTTTTCGCACTTGTGTTGGTGCAGGAAACCACTTTTGCACTTGTATTAGTGTGGAAAAAACACTTTTTGCACTTATGATAGTGTTGAAAAACCACTTTTCGCACTTGTGTTAGTGTTGAAAAACCACTTTTTGCACATGTGTTGGTGCAGGAAACCACTTTTGCACTTGTATTAGTGTGGAAAAAACACGTTTTGCACTTGTGATAGTGTTGAAAAACCACTTTGCGCACTTGTGTTGGTGCAGGAAACCACTTTTGCACTTGTATTAGTGTGGAAAAACCACTTTTCGCACTTGTGTTAGTGTTGAAAAACCACTTTTCGCACTTGTGTTAGTGTTGAAAAACCACTTTCGCACTTGTGTTGGTGCAGGAAACCACTTTTGCACTTGTATTAGTGTGGAAAAAACACTTTTTGCACTTGTGATAGTGTTGGAAAACCACTTTTCGCACTTGTATTCGTGTTGAAAAACCACTTTTCGCACTTGGGTTGGTACAGGAAACCACTTTTGCACTTGTATTAGTGTGGAAAAACCACTTTTCGCACTTGTGCTAGTGTTGAAAAACCACTTTTCGCACTTGTGTTTGTGTTGAAAAACCACTTTTCGCACTTGTGTTAGTGTTGAAAAACCACTTTTCGCACTTGTGTTGGTGCAGGAAACCACTTTTGCACTTGTATTAGTGTGGAAAAACCACTTTTCGCACTTGTGTTAGTGTTGAAAAACCACTTTTCGCACTTGTGATACTGTTGAAAAACCACTTTTCGCACTTGTATTAGTGTGGAAAAACCACTTTTCGCACTTGTGTTAGTGTTGAAAAACCACTTTTCGCACTTGCGTTGGTGCAGGAAACCACTTTTGCACTTGTATTAGTGTGGAAAAACCACTTTTCGCACTTGTGTTAGTGTTGAAAAATCACTTTTCGCACTTGTGTTAGTGTTGAAAAACAACTTTTCGCACTTGTGTTGGTGCAGGAAACCACTTTTGCACTTGTATTAGTGTGGAAAAACCACTTTTCGCACTTGTGTTAGTGTGGAAAAACCACTTTTCGCACTTGTGTTAGTGTTGAAAAACCACTTTTGGCACTTGTGTTGGTGCAGGAAACCACTTTTGCACTTGTATTAATGTGGAAAAAACACTTTTTGCACTTGTGATAGTGTTGAAAAACCACTTTTCGCACTTGTGTTAGTGTTGAAAAACCACTTTTCGCACATGTGTTGGTGCAGGAAACCACTTTTGCACTTGTATTAGTTTGGAAAAAACACGTTTTGCACTTGTGATAGTGTTGAAAAACCACTTTTCGCACATGTGTTAGTGTTGAAAAAGCACTTTTCGCACTTGTGTTGGTGCAGGAAACCACTTTTGCACTTGTATTAGTGTGGAAAAACCACTTTTCGCACTTGTGTTAGTGTTGAAAAACCACTTTTCGTACTTGTGTTAGTGTTGAAAAACCACTTTTCGCACTTGTGTTGGTGCAGGAAACCACTTTTGCACTTGTAGTAGTGTGGAAAAACCACTTTTCGCACTTGTGTTAGTGTTGATAAACCACTTTTCGCACTTGTGTTAGTGTTGAAAAACCACTTTTCGCACTTGTGTTGGTGCAGGAAACCACTTTTACACTTGTATTAGTGTGGAAAAAAACACTTTTTGCACTTGTGATAATGTTGAAAAACCACTTTTGCACTTGTAATAGTGTGGAAAAAACACTTTTCGCACTTGTGTTAGTGTAGAAAAACCACTTTTCGCACTTGTGTTAGTGTTGAAAAAACACTTTTCGCACTTGTGTTAGTGTTGAAAAACCACTTTTTGCACTTGTGATAGTGTTGAAAAACCACTTTTCGCACTTGTGTTGGTGCAGGAAACCACTTTTGCACTTGTATTAGTGTGGATAAACCACTTTTCGCACTTGTGTTAGTGTTGAAAAACCACTTTTCGCACTTGTGTTAGTGTTGAAAAACCACTTTTCGCACTTGTGTTAGTGTTGAATACCCACTTTTCGCACTTGTGTTGGTGCAGGAAACCACTTTTGCACTTGTATTAGTGTGGAAAAACCACTTTTCGCACTTGTGTTAGTGTTGAAAAACCACTTTTCGCACTTGTGTTAGTGTTGAAAAACCACTTTTCGCACTTGTGTTGGTGCAGGAAACCACTTTTGCACTTGTATTAGTGTGGAAAAAACACTTTTTGCACTTATGATAGTGTTGAAAAACCACTTTTCGCACTTGTGTTAGTGTTGAAAAACCACTTTTTGCACATGTGTTGGTGCAGGAAAACCACTTTTTGCACTTGTATTAGTGTGGAAAAAAACACGTTTTTTGCCACTTGTGATAGTGTTGAAAAACCACTTTGCGCACTTGTGTTGGTGCAGGAAACCACTTTTTGCACTTGTATTAGTGTGGAAAAAACCACTTTTCGCACTTGTGTTAAGTGTTGAAAAACCACTTTTCGCACTTGTGTTAGTGTTGAAAAACCACTTTCGCACTTGTGTTGGTGCAGGAAACCACTTTTTGCACTTGTATTAGTGTGGAAAAAACACTTTTTGCACTTGTGATAGTGTTGGAAAAACCACTTTTCGCACTTGTATTCGTGTTGAAAAACCACTTTTCGCACTTGGGTTGGTACAGGAAACCACTTTTGCACTTGTATTAGTGTGGAAAAACCACTTTTCGCACTTGTGCTAGTGTTGAAAAACCACTTTTCGCACTTGTGTTTGTGTTGAAAAAAACCACTTTTCGCACTTGTGTTTAGTGTTGAAAAACCACTTTTCGCACTTGTGTTGGTGCAGGAAACCACTTTTTGCACTTGTATTAGTGTGGAAAAAACCACTTTTCGCACTTGTGTTAGTGTTGAAAAACCACTTTTCGCACTTGTGATACTGTTGAAAAACCACTTTTCGCACTTGTATTAGTGTGGAAAAACCACTTTTCGCACTTGTGTTAGTGTTGAAAAACCACTTTTCGCACTTGCGTTGGTGCAGGAAACCACTTTTGCACTTGTATTAGTGTGGAAAAACCACTTTTCGCACTTGTGTTAGTGTTGAAAAACCACTTTTCACACTTGTGTTAGTGTTGAAAAACCACTTTTCGCACTTGTGTTGGTGCAGGAAACCACTTTTGCACTTGTATCAGTGTGGAAAAAACACTTTTTGCACTTGTGATAGTGTTGAAAAACCACTTTTCGCACTTGTGTTAGTGTTGAAAAACCACTTTTCGCACTTGCGTTGGTGCAGGAAACCACTTTTGCACTTGTATTAGTGTGGAAAACCACTTTTCGCACTTATGTTAGTGTTGAAAAACCACTTTTCGCACTTGTGTTAGTGTTGAAAAACCACTTTTCGCACTTGTGATGGTGCAGGAAACCACTTTTACACTTGTATTAGTGTTGAAAAACCACTTTTCGCACTTGTGTTAGTGTTGAAAAACCACTTTTCGCACTTGTGTCGGTGCAGGAAACCAATTTTGCACTTGTATTAGTGTGGAAAAAACACTTTTTGCACTTGTGATAGTGTTGAAAACCACTTTTCGCACTTGTGTTGGTGCAGTAAACCAATTTTGCACTTGTATTTGTGTGGAAAAACCACTTTTCACACTTGTGTTAGTGTTGAAAAACCACTTTTCGCACTTGTGTTGGTGCAGGAAACCAATTTTGCACTTGTATTAGTGTGGAAAAAACCACTTTTCGCACTTGTGTTAGTGTTGAAAAACCACTTTTCGCACTTGTGTTAGTGTTGAAAAACCACTTTTCGCACTTGTGTTGGAACAGGAAACCACTTTTGCACCTGTATTAGTGTGGAAAAAACACTTTTCGCACTTGTGTTAGTGTTGAAAAATCACTTTTCGCACTTGTGTTGGTGCAGGAAACCACTTTTGCACTTCTTTAGTGTGGAAAAACCACTTTTCGCACTTGTGTTAGTGTTGAAAAACCACTTTTCGCACTTGTGTTAGTGTTGAAAAACAACTTTTGGCACTTATGTTGGTGCAGGAAACCACTTTTGCACTTGTATTAGTGTGGAAAAACCACCTTTCGCACTTGCGTTAGTGTTGAAAAACCACTTTTCGCACTTGTGTTGGTACAGGAAACCACTTTTGCACTTGTATTAGTGTGGAAAAAACACTTTTCGCACTTGTGTTAGTGTTGAAAAACCACTTTTTGCACTTGTGTTAGTGTTGAAAAACCACTTTTCGCACCTGTGTTAGTGTTGAAAAACCACTTTTCGCAATTGTGTTGGTGCAGGAAACCACTTTTGCACTTGTATTAGTGTGGAAAAACCACTTTTCGCACTTGTGTTAGTGTTGAAAAATCACTTTTCGCACTTGTGTTAGTGTTGAAAAACAACTTTTCGCACTTGTGTTGGTGCAGGAAACCACTTTTGCACTTGTATTAGTGTGGAAAAACCACTTTTTGCACTTGTGTTAGTGTGGAAAAACCACTTTTCGCACTTGTGTTAGTGTTGAAAAAACCACTTTTGGCACTTGTGTTGGTGCAGGAAACCACTTTTGCACTAGTATTAATGTGGAAAAAACACTTTTTGCACTTGTGATAGTGTTGAAAAACCACTTTTCGCACTTGTGTTAGTGTTGAAAAACCACTTTTCGCACATGTGTTGGTGCAGGAAACCACTTTTGCACTTGTATTAGTTTGGAAAAAACACGTTTTGCACTTGTGATAGTGTTGAAAAACCACTTTTCGCACATGTGTTAGTGTTGAAAAACCACTTTTCGCACTTGTGTTGGTGCAGGAAACCACTTTTGCACTTGCATTAGTGTGGAAAAACCACTTTTCGCACTTGTGTTAGTGTTGAAAAACCACTTTTCGTACTTGTGTTAGTGTTGAAAAAACCACTTTTCGCACATGTGTTGGTGCAGGAAACCACTTTTGCACTTGTATTAGTGTGGAAAAACCACTTTTCGCACTTGTGTTAGTGTTGATAAACCACTTTTCGCACTTGTGTTAGTGTTGAAAAACCACTTTCGCACTTGTGTTGGTGCAGGAAACCACTTTTGCACTTGTATTAGTGTGGAAAAAACACTTTTTGCACTTGTGGTAGTGTTGAAAAACCACTTTTGCACTTGTAATAGTGTGGAAAAAACACTTTTCGCACTTGTGTTAGTGTAGAAAAACCACTTTTCGCACTTGTGTTAGTGTTGAAAAAACACTTTTCGCACTTGTGTTAGTGTTGAAAAACCACTTTTTGCACTTGTGATAGTGTTGAAAAACCACTTTTCGCACTTGTGTTGGTGCAGGAAACCACTTTTGCACTTGTATTAGTGTGGCTAAACCACTTTTCGCACTTGTGTTAGTGTTGAAAAACCACTTTTCGCACTTGTGTTAGTGTTGAAAAACCACTTTTCGCACTTGTGTTAGTGTTGAAAAACCACTTTTCGCACTTGTGTTAGTGTTGAAAACCCACTTTTCGCACTTGTGTTGGTGCAGGAAACCACTTTTGCACTTGTATTAGTGTGGAAAAACCACTTTTCGCACTTGTGTTAGTGTTGAAAAACCACTTTTCGCACTTGTGTTAGTGTTGAAAAACCACTTTTCGCACTTGTGTTGGTGCAGGAAACCACTTTTGCACTTGTATTAGTGTGGAAAAAACACTTTTTGCACTTATGATAGTGTTGAAAAACCACTTTTCGCACTTGTGTTAGTGTTGAAAAACCACTTTTCGCACTTGTGTTGGTGCAGGAAACCACTTTTGCACTTGTATTAGTGTGGAAAAAACACTTTTTGCACTTATGATAGTGTTGAAAAACCACTTTTCGCACTTGTGTTAGTGTTGAAAAACCACTTTTTGCACATGTGTTGGTGCAGGAAACCACTTTTGTACTTGTATTAGTGTGGAAAAAACACGTTTTGCACTTGTGATAGTGTTGAAAAACCACTTTGCGCACTTGTGTTGGTGCAGGAAACCACTTTTGCACTTGTATTAGTGTGGAAAAACCACTTTTCACACTTGTGTTAGTGTTGAAAAACCACTTTTCGCACTTGTGTTAGTGTTGAAAAACCACTTTTCGCACTTGTGTTGGTGCAGCAAACCACTTTTGCACTTGTATTAGTGTGGAAAAAACACTTTTTGCACTTGTGTTAGTGTTGAAAAACCACTTTTCGCACTTGTGTTAGTGTTGAAAAACAACTTTTCGCACTTATGTTGGTGCAGGAAACCACTTTTGCACTTGTATTAGTGTGGAAAAACCACCTTTCGCACTTGCGTTAGTGTTGAAAAACCACTTTTCGCACTTGAGTTGGTACAGGAAACCACTTTTGCACTTGTATTAGTGTGGAAAAAACACTTTTCGCACTTGTGTTAGTGTTGAAAAACCACTTTTCGCACTTGTGTTAGTGTTGAAAAACCACTTTTCGCACCTGTGTTAGTGTTGAAAAACCACTTTTCGCACTTGTGTTGGTGCAGGAAACCACTTTTGCACTTGTATTAGTGTGGAAAAACCACTTTTCGCACTTGTGTTAGTGTTGAAAAACCACTTTTCGCACTTGTGTTAGTGTTGAAAAACAACTTTTCGCACTTGTGTTGGTGCAGGAAACCACTTTTGCACTTGTATTAGTGTGGAAAAACCACTTTTCGCACTTGTGTTAGTGTGGAAAAACCACTTTTCGCACTTGTGTTAGTGTTGAAAAACCACTTTTGGCACTTGTGTTGGTGCAGGAAACCACTTTTGCACTTGTATTAATGTGGAAAAAACACTTTTTGCACTTGTGATAGTGTTGAAAAACCACTTTTCGCACTTGTGTTAGTGTTGAAAAACCACTTTTCGCACATGTGTTGGTGCAGGAAACCACTTTTGCACTTGTATTAGTGTGGAAAAAACACGTTTTGCACTTGTGATAGTGTTGAAAAACCACTTTTCGCACATGTGTTAGTGTTGAAAAACCACTTTTCGCACTTGTGTTGGTGCAGGAAACCACTTTTGCACTTGTGATAGTGTTGAAAAACCACTTTTCGCACATGTGTTAGTGTTGAAAAACCACTTTTCGCACTTGTGTTGGTGCAGGAAACCACTTTTGCACTTGCATTAGTGTGGAAAAACCACTTTTCGCACTTGTGTTAGTGTTGAAAAACCACTTTTCGTACTTGTGTTAGTGTTGAAAAACCACTTTTCGCACATGTGTTGGTGCAGGAAACCACTTTTGCACTTGTATTAGTGTGGAAAAACCACTTTTCGCACTTGTGTTAGTGTTGATAAACCACTTTTCGCACTTGTGTTAGTGTTGAAAAACCACTTTCGCACTTGTGTTGGTGCAGGAAACCACTTTTGCACTTGTATTAGTGTGGAAAAAACACTTTTTGCACTTGTGGTAGTGTTGAAAAACCACTTTTGCACTTGTAATAGTGTGGAAAAAACACTTTTCGCACTTGTGTTAGTGTAGAAAAACCACTTTTCGCACTTGTGTTAGTGTTGAAAAAACACTTTTCGCACTTGTGTTAGTGTTGAAAAACCACTTTTTGCACTTGTGATAGTGTTGAAAAACCACTTTTCGCACTTGTGTTGGTGCAGGAAACCACTTTTGCACTTGTATTAGTGTGGCTAAACCACTTTTCGCACTTGTGTTAGTGTTGAAAAACCACTTTTCGCACTTGTGTTAGTGTTGAAAAAACCACTTTTCGCACTTGTGTTAGTGTTGAAAAACCACTTTTCGCACTTGTGTTAGTGTTGAAAACCCACTTTTCGCACTTGTGTTGGTGCAGGAAACCACTTTTGCACTTGTATTAGTGTGGAAAAACCACTTTTCGCACTTGTGTTAGTGTTGAAAAACCACTTTTCGCACTTGTGTTAGTGTTGAAAAACCACTTTTCGCACTTGTGTTGGTGCAGGAAACCACTTTTGCACTTGTATTAGTGTGGAAAAAACACTTTTTGCACTTATGATAGTGTTGAAAAACCACTTTTCGCACTTGTGTTAGTGTTGAAAAACCACTTTTTGCACATGTGTTGGTGCAGGAAACCACTTTTGTACTTGTATTAGTGTGGAAAAAACACGTTTTGCACTTGTGATAGTGTTGAAAAACCACTTTGCGCACTTGTGTTGGTGCAGGAAACCACTTTTGCACTTGTATTAGTGTGGAAAAACCACTTTTCACACTTGTGTTAGTGTTGAAAAACCACTTTTCGCACTTGTGTTAGTGTTGAAAAACCACTTTTCGCACTTGTGTTGGTGCAGCAAACCACTTTTGCACTTGTATTAGTGTGGAAAAAACACTTTTTGCACTTGTGTTAGTGTTGAAAAACCACTTTTCGCACTTGTGTTAGTGTTGAAAAACAACTTTTCGCACTTATGTTGGTGCAGGAAACCACTTTTGCACTTGTATTAGTGTGGAAAAACCACCTTTCGCACTTGCGTTAGTGTTGAAAAACCACTTTTCGCACTTGAGTTGGTACAGGGAAACCACTTTTGCACTTGTATTAGTGTGGAAAAAAACACTTTTCGCACTTGTGTTAGTGTTGAAAAACCACTTTTCGCACTTGTGTTAGTGTTGAAAAACCACTTTTCGCACCTGTGTTAGTGTTGAAAAACCACTTTTCGCACTTGTGTTGGTGCAGGAAACCACTTTTGCACTTGTATTAGTGTGGAAAAACCACTTTTCGCACTTGTGTTAGTGTTGAAAAACCACTTTTCGCACTTGTGTTAGTGTTGAAAAACAACTTTTCGCACTTGTGTTGGTGCAGGAAACCACTTTTGCACTTGTATTAGTGTGGAAAAACCACTTTTCGCACTTGTGTTAGTGTGGAAAAACCACTTTTCGCACTTGTGTTAGTGTTGAAAAACCACTTTTGGCACTTGTGTTGGTGCAGGAAACCACTTTTGCACTTGTATTAATGTGGAAAAAACACTTTTTGCACTTGTGATAGTGTTGAAAAACCACTTTTCGCACTTGTGTTAGTGTTGAAAAACCACTTTTCGCACATGTGTTGGTGCAGGAAACCACTTTTGCACTTGTATTAGTGTGGAAAAAACACGTTTTGCACTTGTGATAGTGTTGAAAAACCACTTTTCGCACATGTGTTAGTGTTGAAAAACCACTTTTCGCACTTGTGTTGGTGCAGGAAACCACTTTTGCACTTGTGTTAGTGTTGAAAAACCACTTTTCGCACCTGTGTTAGTGTTGAAAAACCACTTTTCGCAATTGTGTTGGTGCAGGAAACCACTTTTGCACTTGTATTAGTGTGGAAAAACCACTTTTCGCACTTGTGTTAGTGTTGAAAAATCACTTTTCGCACTTGTGTTAGTGTTGAAAAACAACTTTTCGCACTTGTGTTGGTGCAGGAAACCACTTTTGCACTTGTATTAGTGTGGAAAAACCACTTTTTGCACTTGTGTTAGTGTGGAAAAACCACTTTTTGCACTTGTGTTAGTGTTGAAAAACCACTTTTCGCACCTGTGTTAGTGTTGAAAAACCACTTTTCGCAATTGTGTTGGTGCAGGAAACCACTTTTGCACTTGTATTAGTGTGGAAAAACCACTTTTCGCACTTGTGTTAGTGTTGAAAAATCACTTTTCGCACTTGTGTTAGTGTTGAAAAACAACTTTTCGCACTTGTGTTGGTGCAGGAAACCACTTTTGCACTTGTATTAGTGTGGAAAAACCACTTTTTGCACTTGTGTTAGTGTGGAAAAACCACTTTTCGCACTTGTGTTAGTGTTGAAAAACCACTTTTGGCACTTGTGTTGGTGCAGGAAACCACTTTTGCACTAGTATTAATGTGGAAAAAACACTTTTTGCACTTGTGATAGTGTTGAAAAACCACTTTTCGCACTTGTGTTAGTGTTGAAAAACCACTTTTCGCACATGTGTTGGTGCAGGAAACCACTTTTGCACTTGTATTAGTTTGGCAAAAACACGTTTTGCACTTGTGATAGTGTTGAAAAACCACTTTTCGCACATGTGTTAGTGTTGAAAAACCACTTTTCGCACTTGTGTTGGTGCAGGAAACCACTTTTGCACTTGCATTAGTGTGGAAAAACCACTTTTCGCACTTGTGTTAGTGTTGAAAAACCACTTTTCGTACTTGTGTTAGTGTTGAAAAACCACTTTTCGCACATGTGTTGGTGCAGGAAACCACTTTTGCACTTGTATTAGTGTGGAAAAACCACTTTTCGCACTTGTGTTAGTGTTGATAAACCACTTTTCGCACTTGTGTTAGTGTTGAAAAACCACTTTCGCACTTGTGTTGGTGCAGGAAACCACTTTTGCACTTGTATTAGTGTGGAAAAAACACTTTTTGCACTTGTGGTAGTGTTGAAAAACCACTTTTGCACTTGTAATAGTGTGGAAAAAACACTTTTCGCACTTGTGTTAGTGTAGAAAAACCACTTTTCGCACTTGTGTTAGTGTTGAAAAAACACTTTTCGCACTTGTGTTAGTGTTGAAAAACCACTTTTTGCACTTGTGATAGTGTTGAAAAACCACTTTGCGCACTTGTGTTGGTGCAGGAAACCACTTTTGCACTTGTATTAGTGTGGAAAAACCACTTTTCACACTTGTGTTAGTGTTGAAAAACCACTTTTCGCACTTGTGTTAGTGTTGAAAAACCACTTTTCGCACTTGTGTTGGTGCAGCAAACCACTTTTGCACTTGTATTAGTGTGGAAAAAACACTTTTTGCACTTGTGTTAGTGTTGAAAAACCACTTTTCGCACTTGTGTTAGTGTTGAAAAACAACTTTTCGCACTTATGTTGGTGCAGGAAACCACTTTTGCACTTGTATTAGTGTGGAAAAACCACCTTTCGCACTTGCGTTAGTGTTGAAAAACCACTTTTCGCACTTGAGTTGGTACAGGAAACCACTTTTGCACTTGTATTAGTGTGGAAAAAACACTTTTCGCACTTGTGTTAGTGTTGAAAAACCACTTTTCGCACTTGTGTTAGTGTTGAAAAACCACTTTTCGCACCTGTGTTAGTGTTGAAAAACCACTTTTCGCACTTGTGTTGGTGCAGGAAACCACTTTTGCACTTGTATTAGTGTGGAAAAACCACTTTTCGCACTTGTGTTAGTGTTGAAAAACCACTTTTCGCACTTGTGTTAGTGTTGAAAAACAACTTTTCGCACTTGTGTTGGTGCAGGAAACCACTTTTGCACTTGTATTAGTGTGGAAAAACCACTTTTCGCACTTGTGTTAGTGTGGAAAAACCACTTTTCGCACTTGTGTTAGTGTTGAAAAACCACTTTTGGCACTTGTGTTGGTGCAGGAAACCACTTTTGCACTTGTATTAATGTGGAAAAAACACTTTTTGCACTTGTGATAGTGTTGAAAAACCACTTTTCGCACTTGTGTTAGTGTTGAAAAACCACTTTTCGCACATGTGTTGGTGCAGGAAACCACTTTTGCACTTGTATTAGTGTGGAAAAAACACGTTTTGCACTTGTGATAGTGTTGAAAAACCACTTTTCGCACATGTGTTAGTGTTGAAAAACCACTTTTCGCACTTGTGTTGGTGCAGGAAACCACTTTTGCACTTGTGTTAGTGTTGAAAAACCACTTTTCGCACCTGTGTTAGTGTTGAAAAACCACTTTTCGCAATTGTGTTGGTGCAGGAAACCACTTTTGCACTTGTATTAGTGTGGAAAAACCACTTTTCGCACTTGTGTTAGTGTTGAAAAATCACTTTTCGCACTTGTGTTAGTGTTGAAAAACAACTTTTCGCACTTGTGTTGGTGCAGGAAACCACTTTTGCACTTGTATTAGTGTGGAAAAACCACTTTTTGCACTTGTGTTAGTGTGGAAAAACCACTTTTTGCACTTGTGTTAGTGTTGAAAAACCACTTTTCGCACCTGTGTTAGTGTTGAAAAACCACTTTTCGCAATTGTGTTGGTGCAGGAAACCACTTTTGCACTTGTATTAGTGTGGAAAAACCACTTTTTGCACTTGTGTTAGTGTTGAAAAATCACTTTTCGCACTTGTGTTAGTGTTGAAAAACAACTTTTCGCACTTGTGTTGGTGCAGGAAACCACTTTTGCACTTGTATTAGTGTGGAAAAACCACTTTTTGCACTTGTGTTAGTGTGGAAAAACCACTTTTCGCACTTGTGTTAGTGTTGAAAAAACCACTTTTGGCACTTGTGTTGGTGCAGGAAACCACTTTTGCACTAGTATTAATGTGGAAAAAACACTTTTTGCACTTGTGATAGTGTTGAAAAACCACTTTTCGCACTTGTGTTAGTGTTGAAAAACCACTTTTCGCACATGTGTTGGTGCAGGAAACCACTTTTGCACTTGTATTAGTTTGGCAAAAACACGTTTTGCACTTGTGATAGTGTTGAAAAAACCACTTTTCGCACATGTGTTAGTGTTGAAAAACCACTTTTCGCACTTGTGTTGGTGCAGGAAACCACTTTTGCACTTGCATTAGTGTGGAAAAACCACTTTTCGCACTTGTGTTAGTGTTGAAAAACCACTTTTCGTACTTGTGTTAGTGTTGAAAAACCACTTTTCGCACATGTGTTGGTGCAGGAAACCACTTTTGCACTTGTATTAGTGTGGAAAAACCACTTTTCGCACTTGTGTTAGTGTTGATAAACCACTTTTCGCACTTGTGTTAGTGTTGAAAAACCACTTTCGCACTTGTGTTGGTGCAGGAAACCACTTTTGCACTTGTATTAGTGTGGAAAAAACACTTTTTGCACTTGTGGTAGTGTTGAAAAACCACTTTTGCACTTGTAATAGTGTGGAAAAAACACTTTTCGCACTTGTGTTAGTGTAGAAAAACCACTTTTCGCACTTGTGTTAGTGTTGAAAAAACACTTTTCGCACTTGTGTTAGTGTTGAAAAACCACTTTTTGCACTTGTGATAGTGTTGAAAAACCACTTTTCGCACTTGTGTTGGCGCAGGAAACCACTTTTGCACTTGTATTAGTGTGGCTAAACCACTTTTCGCACTTGTGTTAGTGTTGAAAAACCACTTTTCGCACTTGTGTTAGTGTTGAAAAACCACTTTTCGCACTTGTGTTAGTGTTGAAAAACCACTTTTCGCACTTGTGTTAGTGTTGAAAACCCACTTTTCGCACTTGTGTTGGTGCAGGAAACCACTTTTGCACTTGTATTAGTGTGGAAAAACCACTTTTCGCACTTGTGTTAGTGTTGAAAAACCACTTTTCGCACTTGTGTTAGTGTTGAAAAACCACTTTTCGCACTTGTGTTGGTGCAGGAAACCACTTTTGCACTTGTATTAGTGTGGAAAAAACACTTTTTGCACTTATGATAGTGTTGAAAAACCACTTTTCGCACTTGTGTTAGTGTTGAAAAACCACTTTTTGCACATGTGTTGGTGCAGGAAACCACTTTTGTACTTGTATTAGTGTGGAAAAAACACGTTTTGCACTTGTGATAGTGTTGAAAAACCACTTTGCGCACTTGTGTTGGTGCAGGAAACCACTTTTGCACTTGTATTAGTGTGGAAAAACCACTTTTCACACTTGTGTTAGTGTTGAAAAACCACTTTTCGCACTTGTGTTAGTGTTGAAAAACCACTTTTCGCACTTGTGTTGGTGCAGCAAACCACTTTTGCACTTGTATTAGTGTGGAAAAAACACTTTTTGCACTTGTGTTAGTGTTGAAAAACCACTTTTCGCACTTGTGTTAGTGTTGAAAAACAACTTTTTCGCACTTATGTTGGTGCAGGAAACCACTTTTGCACTTGTATTAGTGTGGAAAAACCACCTTTCGCACTTGCGTTAGTGTTGAAAAACCACTTTTCGCACTTGAGTTGGTACAGGAAACCACTTTTGCACTTGTATTAGTGTGGAAAAAAACACTTTTCGCACTTGTGTTAGTGTTGAAAAACCACTTTTCGCACTTGTGTTAGTGTTGAAAAACCACTTTTCGCACCTGTGTTAGTGTTGAAAAACCACTTTTCGCACTTGTGTTGGTGCAGGAAACCACTTTTGCACTTGTATTAGTGTGGAAAAACCACTTTTCGCACTTGTGTTAGTGTTGAAAAACCACTTTTCGCACTTGTGTTAGTGTTGAAAAACAACTTTTCGCACTTGTGTTGGTGCAGGAAACCACTTTTGCACTTGTATTAGTGTGGAAAAACCACTTTTCGCACTTGTGTTAGTGTGGAAAAACCACTTTTCGCACTTGTGTTAGTGTTGAAAAACCACTTTTGGCACTTGTGTTGGTGCAGGAAACCACTTTTGCACTTGTATTAATGTGGAAAAAACACTTTTTGCACTTGTGATAGTGTTGAAAAACCACTTTTCGCACTTGTGTTAGTGTTGAAAAACCACTTTTCGCACATGTGTTGGTGCAGGAAACCACTTTTGCACTTGTATTAGTGTGGAAAAAACACGTTTTGCACTTGTGATAGTGTTGAAAAACCACTTTTCGCACATGTGTTAGTGTTGAAAAACCACTTTTCGCACTTGTGTTGGTGCAGGAAACCACTTTTGCACTTGTATTAGTGTGGAAAAACCACTTTTCACACTTGTGTTAGTGTTGAAAAACCACTTTTCGCACTTGTGTTAGTGTTGAAAAACCACTTTTCGCACTTGTGTTGGTGCAGGAAACCACTTTTGCACTTGTATTAGTGTGGAAAAACCACTTTTCGCACTTGTGTTAGTGTTGATAAACCACTTTTCGCACTTGTGTTAGTGTTGAAAAACCACTTTTCGCACTTGTGTTGGTGCAGGAAACCACTTTTGCACTTGTATTAGTGTGGAAAAAACACTTTTTGCACTTGTGATAGTGTTGAAAAACCACTTTTGCACTTGTAATAGTGTGGAAAAAACACTTTTCGCACTTGTGTTAGTGTAGAAAAACCACTTTTCGCACTTGTGTTAGTGTTGAAAAAACACTTTTCGCACTTGTGTTAGTGTTGAAAAACCACTTTTTGCACTTGTGATAGTGTTGAAAAACCACTTTTCGCACTTGTGTTTGTGCAGGAAACCACTTTTGCACTTGTATTAGTGTGGAGAAACCACTTTTCGCACTTGTGTTAGTGTTGAAAAACCACTTTTTGCACTTGTGTTAGTGTTGAAAAACCACTTTTCGCACTTGTGTTAGTGTTGAAAAACCACTTTTCGCACTTGTGTTAGTGTTGAAAACCCACTTTTCGCACTTGTGTTGGTGCAGGAAACCACTTTTGCACTTGTATTAGTGTGGAAAAACCACTTTTCGCACTTGTGTTAGTGTTGAAAAACCACTTTTCGCACTTGTCTTAGTGTTGAAAAACCACTTTTCGCACTTGTGTTGGTGCAGGAAACCACTTTTGCACTTGTATTAGTGTGGAAAAAACACTTTTTGCACTTATGATAGTGTTGAAAAACCACTTTTCGCACTTGTGTTAGTGTTGAAAAACCACTTTTTGCACATGTGTTGGTGCAGGAAACCACTTTTGCACTTGTATTAGTGTGGAAAAAACACGTTTTGCACTTGTGATAGTGTTGAAAAACCACTTTGCGCACTTGTGTTGGTGCAGGAAACCACTTTTGCACTTGTATTAGTGTGGAAAAACCACTTTTCGCACTTGTGTTAGTGTTGAAAAACCACTTTTCGCACTTGTGTTAGTGTTGAAAAACCACTTTTCGCACTTGTGTTGGTGCAGCAAACCACTTTTGCACTTGTATTAGTGTGGAAAAAACACTTTTTGCACTTGTGTTAGTGTTGAAAAACCACTTTTCGCACTTGTGTTGGTGCAGGAAACCACTTTTGCACTTGTATTAGTGTGGAAATACCACTTTTCGCACTTGTGTTAGTGTTGAAAAACCACTTTTTGCACTTGTGTTAGTGTTGAAAATCCACTTTTCGCACTTGTGTTAGTGTTGAAAAACCACTTTTCGCACTTGTGTTGGTGTTGAAAAACCACTTTACGCACTTGTCTTGGTGCAGGAAACCACTTTTGCACTTGTATTAGTGTGGAAAAATCAGTTTTTGCACTTGTGATAGTGTTGAAAAACCACTTTTCGCACTTGTGTTAGTGTTGAAAAACCACTTTTCGCACTTGTGTTGGTGCAGGAAACCACTTTTGCACTTGTATTAGTGTGGTAAAACCACTTTTCGCACTTGTGCTAGTGTTGAAAAACCACTTTTCGCACTTGTGTTTGTGTTGGAAAACCACTTTTCGCACTTGTGTTGGTGCAGGAAACCACTTTTGCACTTGTATTAGTGTGGAAAAACCACTTTTCGCACTTGTGTTAGTGTTGAAAAACCACTTTTCGCACTTGTGTTAGTGTTGAAAACCCACTTTTCGATCTTGTGTTGGTGCAGGAAACCACTTTTGCACTTGTATTAGTGTGGAAAAACCACTTTTCGCACTTGTGTTAGTGTTGAAAAACCACTTTTCGCACTTGTGTTGGTGCAGAAAACCACTTTTCGCACTTGTATTCGTGTTGAAAAACCACTTTTCGCACTTGTGTTGGTGCAGGAAACCACTTTTGCACTTGTGATAGTGTTGGAAAACCACTTTTCGCACTTGTATTCTTGTTGAAAAACCACTTTTCGCACTTGTGTTAGTGTTGAAAAAACACTTTTCGCACTTGTGTTAGTGTTGAAAAACCACTTTTTGCACTTGTGATAGTGTTGAAAAACCACTTTTCGCACTTGTGTTTGTGCAGGAAACCACTTTTGCACTTGTATTAGTGTGGAGAAACCACTTTTCGCACTTGTGTTAGTGTTGAAAAACCACTTTTTGCACTTGTGTTAGTGTTGAAAAACCACTTTTCGCACTTGTGTTAGTGTTGAAAAACCACTTTTCGCACTTGTGTTAGTGTTGAAAACCCACTTTTCGCACTTGTGTTGGTGCAGGAAACCACTTTTGCACTTGTATTAGTGTGGAAAAACCACTTTTCGCACTTGTGTTAGTGTTGAAAAACCACTTTTCGCACTTGTCTTAGTGTTGAAAAACCACTTTTCGCACTTGTGTTGGTGCAGGAAACCACTTTTGTACTTGTATTAGTGTGGAAAAAACACGTTTTGCACTTGTGATAGTGTTGAAAAACCACTTTGCGCACTTGTGTTGGTGCAGGAAACCACTTTTGCACTTGTATTAGTGTGGAAAAACCACTTTTCACACTTGTGTTAGTGTTGAAAAACCACTTTTCGCACTTGTGTTAGTGTTGAAAAACCACTTTTCGCACTTGTGTTGGTGCAGCAAACCACTTTTGCACTTGTATTAGTGTGGAAAAAACACTTTTTGCACTTGTGTTAGTGTTGAAAAACCACTTTTCGCACTTGTGTTAGTGTTGAAAAACAACTTTTCGCACTTATGTTGGTGCAGGAAACCACTTTTGCACTTGTATTAGTGTGGAAAAACCACCTTTCGCACTTGCGTTAGTGTTGAAAAACCACTTTTCGCACTTGAGTTGGTACAGGAAACCACTTTTGCACTTGTATTAGTGTGGAAAAAACACTTTTCGCACTTGTGTTAGTGTTGAAAAACCACTTTTCGCACTTGTGTTAGTGTTGAAAAACCACTTTTCGCACCTGTGTTAGTGTTGAAAAACCACTTTTCGCACTTGTGTTGGTGCAGGAAACCACTTTTGCACTTGTATTAGTGTGGAAAAACCACTTTTCGCACTTGTGTTAGTGTTGAAAAACCACTTTTCGCACTTGTGTTAGTGTTGAAAAACAACTTTTCGCACTTGTGTTGGTGCAGGAAACCACTTTTGCACTTGTATTAGTGTGGAAAAACCACTTTTCGCACTTGTGTTAGTGTGGAAAAACCACTTTTCGCACTTGTGTTAGTGTTGAAAAACCACTTTTGGCACTTGTGTTGGTGCAGGAAACCACTTTTGCACTTGTATTAATGTGGAAAAAACACTTTTTGCACTTGTGATAGTGTTGAAAAACCACTTTTCGCACATGTGTTGGTGCAGGAAACCACTTTTGCACTTGTATTAGTGTGGAAAAAACACGTTTTGCACTTGTGATAGTGTTGAAAAACCACTTTTCGCACATGTGTTAGTGTTGAAAAACCACTTTTCGCACTTGTGTTGGTGCAGGAAACCACTTTTGCACTTGTGTTAGTGTTGAAAAACCACTTTTCGCACCTGTGTTAGTGTTGAAAAACCACTTTTCGCAATTGTGTTGGTGCAGGAAACCACTTTTGCACTTGTATTAGTGTGGAAAAACCACTTTTCGCACTTGTGTTAGTGTTGAAAAATCACTTTTCGCACATGTGTTAGTGTTGAAAAACAACTTTTCGCACTTGTGTTGGTGCAGGAAACCACTTTTGCACTTGTATTAGTGTGGAAAAACCACTTTTTGCACTTGTGTTAGTGTGGAAAAACCACTTTTTGCACTTGTGTTAGTGTTGAAAAACCACTTTTCGCACCTGTGTTAGTGTTGAAAAACCACTTTTCGCAATTGTGTTGGTGCAGGAAACCACTTTTGCACTTGTATTAGTGTGGAAAAACCACTTTTCGCACTTGTGTTAGTGTTGAAAAATCACTTTTCGCACTTGTGTTAGTGTTGAAAAACAACTTTTCGCACTTGTGTTGGTGCAGGAAACCACTTTTGCACTTGTATTAGTGTGGAAAAACCACTTTTTGCACTTGTGTTAGTGTGGAAAAACCACTTTTCGCACTTGTGTTAGTGTTGAAAAACCACTTTTGGCACTTGTGTTGGTGCAGGAAACCACTTTTGCACTAGTATTAATGTGGAAAAAACACTTTTTGCACTTGTGATAGTGTTGAAAAACCACTTTTCGCACTTGTGTTAGTGTTGAAAAACCACTTTTCGCACATGTGTTGGTGCAGGAAACCACTTTTGCACTTGTATTAGTTTGGCAAAAACACGTTTTGCACTTGTGATAGTGTTGAAAAACCACTTTTCGCACATGTGTTAGTGTTGAAAAACCACTTTTCGCACTTGTGTTGGTGCAGGAAACCACTTTTGCACTTGCATTAGTGTGGAAAAACCACTTTTCGCACTTGTGTTAGTGTTGAAAAACCACTTTTCGTACTTGTGTTAGTGTTGAAAAACCACTTTTCGCACATGTGTTGGTGCAGGAAACCACTTTTGCACTTGTATTAGTGTGGAAAAACCACTTTTCGCACTTGTGTTAGTGTTGATAAACCACTTTTCGCACTTGTGTTAGTGTTGAAAAACCACTTTCGCACTTGTGTTGGTGCAGGAAACCACTTTTGCACTTGTATTAGTGTGGAAAAAACACTTTTTGCACTTGTGGTAGTGTTGAAAAACCACTTTTGCACTTGTAATAGTGTGGAAAAAACACTTTTCGCACTTGTGTTAGTGTAGAAAAACCACTTTTCGCACTTGTGTTAGTGTTGAAAAAACACTTTTCGCACTTGTGTTAGTGTTGAAAAACCACTTTTTGCACTTGTGATAGTGTTGAAAAACCACTTTTCGCACTTGTGTTGGTGCAGGAAACCACTTTTGCACTTGTATTAGTGTGGCTAAACCACTTTTCGCACTTGTGTTAGTGTTGAAAAACCACTTTTCGCACTTGTGTTAGTGTTGAAAAACCACTTTTCGCACTTGTGTTAGTGTTGAAAAACCACTTTTCGCACTTGTGTTAGTGTTGAAAACCCACTTTTCGCACTTGTGTTGGTGCAGGAAACCACTTTTGCACTTGTATTAGTGTGGAAAAACCACTTTTCGCACTTGTGTTAGTGTTGAAAAACCACTTTTCGCACTTGTGTTAGTGTTGAAAAACCACTTTTCGCACTTGTGTTGGTGCAGGAAACCACTTTTGCACTTGTATTAGTGTGGAAAAAACACTTTTTGCACTTATGATAGTGTTGAAAAACCCCTTTTCGCACTTGTGTTAGTGTTGAAAAACCACTTTTTGCACATGTGTTGGTGCAGGAAACCACTTTTGTACTTGTATTAGTGTGGAAAAAACACGTTTTGCACTTGTGATAGCGTTGAAAAACCACTTTGCGCACTTGTGTTGGTGCAGGAAACCACTTTTGCACTTGTATTAGTGTGGAAAAACCACTTTTCACACTTGTGTTAGTGTTGAAAAACCACTTTTCGCACTTGTGTTAGTGTTGAAAAACCACTTTTCGCACTTGTGTTGGTGCAGCAAACCACTTTTGCACTTGTATTAGTGTGGAAAAAACACTTTTTGCACTTGTGTTAGTGTTGAAAAACCACTTTTCGCACTTGTGTTAGTGTTGAAAAACAACTTTTCGCACTTATGTTGGTGCAGGAAACCACTTTTGCACTTGTATTAGTGTGGAAAAACCACCTTTCGCACTTGCGTTAGTGTTGAAAAACCACTTTTCGCACTTGAGTTGGTACAGGAAACCACTTTTGCACTTGTATTAGTGTGGAAAAAACACTTTTCGCACTTGTGTTAGTGTTGAAAAACCACTTTTCGCACTTGTGTTAGTGTTGAAAAACCACTTTTCGCACCTGTGTTAGTGTTGAAAAACCACTTTTCGCACTTGTGTTGGTGCAGGAAACCACTTTTGCACTTGTATTAGTGTGGAAAAACCACTTTTCGCACTTGTGTTAGTGTTGAAAAACCACTTTTCGCACTTGTGTTAGTGTTGAAAAACAACTTTTCGCACTTGTGTTGGTGCAGGAAACCACTTTTGCACTTGTATTAGTGTGGAAAAACCACTTTTCGCACTTGTGTTAGTGTGGAAAAACCACTTTTCGCACTTGTGTTAGTGTTGAAAAACCACTTTTGGCACTTGTGTTGGTGCAGGAAACCACTTTTGCACTTGTATTAATGTGGAAAAAACACTTTTTGCACTTGTGATAGTGTTGAAAAACCACTTTTCGCACTTGTGTTAGTGTTGAAAAACCACTTTTCGCACATGTGTTGGTGCAGGAAACCACTTTTGCACTTGTATTAGTGTGGAAAAAACACGTTTTGCACTTGTGATAGTGTTGAAAAACCACTTTTCGCACATGTGTTAGTGTTGAAAAACCACTTTTCGCACTTGTGTTGGTGCAGGAAACCACTTTTGCACTTGTATTAGTGTGGAAAAACCACTTTTCACACTTGTGTTAGTGTTGAAAAACCACTTTTCGCACTTGTGTTAGTGTTGAAAAACCACTTTTCGCACTTGTGTTGGTGCAGGAAACCACTTTTGCACTTGTATTAGTGTGGAAAAACCACTTTTCGCACTTGTGTTAGTGTTGATAAACCACTTTTCGCACTTGTGTTAGTGTTGAAAAACCACTTTTCGCACTTGTGTTGGTGCAGGAAACCACTTTTGCACTTGTATTAGTGTGGAAAAAACACTTTTTGCACTTGTGATAGTGTTGAAAAACCACTTTTGCACTTGTAATAGTGTGGAAAAAACACTTTTCGCACTTGTGTTAGTGTAGAAAAACCACTTTTCGCACTTGTGTTAGTGTTGAAAAAACACTTTTCGCACTTGTGTTAGTGTTGAAAAACCACTTTTTGCACTTGTGATAGTGTTGAAAAACCACTTTTCGCACTTGTGTTTGTGCAGGAAACCACTTTTGCACTTGTATTAGTGTGGAGAAACCACTTTTCGCACTTGTGTTAGTGTTGAAAAACCACTTTTTGCACTTGTGTTAGTGTTGAAAAACCACTTTTCGCACTTGTGTTAGTGTTGAAAAACCACTTTTCGCACTTGTGTTAGTGTTGAAAACCCACTTTTCGCACTTGTGTTGGTGCAGGAAACCACTTTTGCACTTGTATTAGTGTGGAAAAACCACTTTTCGCACTTGTGTTAGTGTTGAAAAACCACTTTTCGCACTTGTCTTAGTGTTGAAAAACCACTTTTCGCACTTGTGTTGGTGCAGGAAACCACTTTTGCACTTGTATTAGTGTGGAAAAAACACTTTTTGCACTTATGATAGTGTTGAAAAACCACTTTTCGCACTTGTGTTAGTGTTGAAAAACCACTTTTTGCACATGTGTTGGTGCAGGAAACCACTTTTGCACTTGTATTAGTGTGGAAAAAACACGTTTTGCACTTGTGATAGTGTTGAAAAACCACTTTGCGCACTTGTGTTGGTGCAGGAAACCACTTTTGCACTTGTATTAGTGTGGAAAAACCACTTTTCGCACTTGTGTTAGTGTTGAAAAACCACTTTTCGCACTTGTGTTAGTGTTGAAAAACCACTTTTCGCACTTGTGTTGGTGCAGCAAACCACTTTTGCACTTGTATTAGTGTGGAAAAAACACTTTTTGCACTTGTGTTAGTGTTGAAAAACCACTTTTCGCACTTGTGTTGGTGCAGGAAACCACTTTTGCACTTGTATTAGTGTGGAAATACCACTTTTCGCACTTGTGTTAGTGTTGAAAAACCACTTTTTGCACTTGTGTTAGTGTTGAAAATCCACTTTTCGCACTTGTGTTAGTGTTGAAAAACCACTTTTCGCACTTGTGTTGGTGTTGAAAAACCACTTTACGCACTTGTCTTGGTGCAGGAAACCACTTTTGCACTTGTATTAGTGTGGAAAAATCACTTTTTGCACTTGTGATAGTGTTGAAAAACCACTTTTCGCACTTGTGTTAGTGTTGAAAAACCACTTTTCGCACTTGTGTTGGTGCAGGAAACCACTTTTGCACTTGTATTAGTGTGGTAAAACCACTTTTCGCACTTGTGCTAGTGTTGAAAAACCACTTTTCGCACTTGTGTTTGTGTTGGAAAACCACTTTTCGCACTTGTGTTGGTGCAGGAAACCACTTTTGCACTTGTATTAGTGTGGAAAAACCACTTTTCGCACTTGTGTTAGTGTTGAAAAACCACTTTTCGCACTTGTGTTAGTGTTGAAAACCCACTTTTCGATCTTGTGTTGGTGCAGGAAACCACTTTTGCACTTGTATTAGTGTGGAAAAACCACTTTTCGCACTTGTGTTAGTGTTGAAAAACCACTTTTCGCACTTGTGTTGGTGCAGAAAACCACTTTTCGCACTTGTATTCGTGTTGAAAAACCACTTTTCGCACTTGTGTTGGTGCAGGAAACCAAATTTGCACTTGTGATAGTGTTGGAAAACCACTTTTCGCACTTGTATTCTTGTTGAAAAACCACTTTTCGCACTTGTGTTAGTGTTGAAAAAACACTTTTCGCACTTGTGTTAGTGTTGAAAAACCACTTTTTGCACTTGTGATAGTGTTGAAAAACCACTTTTCGCACTTGTGTTTGTGCAGGAAACCACTTTTGCACTTGTATTAGTGTGGAGAAACCACTTTTCGCACTTGTGTTAGTGTTGAAAAACCACTTTTTGCACTTGTGTTAGTGTTGAAAAACCACTTTTCGCACTTGTGTTAGTGTTGAAAAACCACTTTTCGCACTTGTGTTAGTGTTGAAAACCCACTTTTCGCACTTGTGTTGGTGCAGGAAACCACTTTTGCACTTGTATTAGTGTGGAAAAACCACTTTTCGCACTTGTGTTAGTGTTGAAAAACCACTTTTCGCACTTGTCTTAGTGTTGAAAAACCACTTTTCGCACTTGTGTTGGTGCAGGAAACCACTTTTGCACTTGTATTAGTGTGGAAAAAACACTTTTTGCACTTATGATAGTGTTGAAAAACCACTTTTCGCACTTGTGTTAGTGTTGAAAAACCACTTTTTGCACATGTGTTGGTGCAGGAAACCACTTTTGCACTTGTATTAGTGTGGAAAAAACACGTTTTGCACTTGTGATAGTGTTGAAAAACCACTTTGCGCACTTGTGTTGGTGCAGGAAACCACTTTTGCACTTGTATTAGTGTGGAAAAACCACTTTTCGCACTTGTGTTAGTGTTGAAAAACCACTTTTCGCACTTGTGTTAGTGTTGAAAAACCACTTTTCGCACTTGTGTTGGTGCAGCAAACCACTTTTGCACTTGTATTAGTGTGGAAAAAACACTTTTTGCACTTGTGTTAGTGTTGAAAAACCACTTTTCGCACTTGTGTTGGTGCAGGAAACCACTTTTGCACTTGTATTAGTGTGGAAATACCACTTTTCGCACTTGTGTTAGTGTTGAAAAACCACTTTTTGCACTTGTGTTAGTGTTGAAAATCCACTTTTCGCACTTGTGTTGGTGTTGAAAAACCACTTTACGCACTTGTCTTGGTGCAGGAAACCACTTTTGCACTTGTATTAGTGTGGAAAAATCACTTTTTGCACTTGTGATAGTGTTGAAAAACCACTTTTCGCACTTGTGTTAGTGTTGAAAAACCACTTTTCGCACTTGTGTTGGTGCAGGAAACCACTTTTGCACTTGTATTAGTGTGGTAAAACCACTTTTCGCACTTGTGCTAGTGTTGAAAAACCACTTTTCGCACTTGTGTTTGTGTTGGAAAACCACTTTTCGCACTTGTGTTGGTGCAGGAAACCACTTTTGCACTTGTATTAGTGTGGAAAAACCACTTTTCGCACTTGTGTTAGTGTTGAAAAACCACTTTTCGCACTTGTGTTAGTGTTGAAAACCCACTTTTCGATCTTGTGTTGGTGCAGGAAACCACTTTTGCACTTGTATTAGTGTGGAAAAACCACTTTTCGCACTTGTGTTAGTGTTGAAAAACCACTTTTCGCACTTGTGTTGGTGCAGAAAACCACTTTTCGCACTTGTATTCGTGTTGAAAAACCACTTTTCGCACTTGTGTTGGTGCAGGAAACCACTTTTGCACTTGTGATAGTGTTGGAAAACCACTTTTCGCACTTGTATTCTTGTTGAAAAACCACTTTTCGCACTTGTGTTAGTGT